>NC_090250.1:348191-410691 GCF_037325665.1 Littorina saxatilis | reverse complement strand
ATAGTTGATCATGGTCGACTTTCCTGTGCTCCACGGTCCTAGGAACAGGATCATCGGCTTGGCAAATATTTCTCCCTCTGTCAACATTGGATTGATTAAAATGGTGACAAATCTAAATTGCAACATTTCATACAAACAATATCACACACACACACACATCAAAACACACTCACACACACACACACATACACTCCCTCTGACAACATTGGATTCATATTTGATTGCTTTTGACAATGCTACCATCATCTTGGAAACATCTCAATCACATTGAAGATAAGCAGCATAGAATCCCTATCTGTTTGTTGTGGTCTCTCATTTGTTCTTTCAAAAGGCTGATAGGTCGAAGCTCTTGTGAATGTTAGGTTTTGTCCTAAATTAAACTTTCCAATAATTTAACCTTTCTTGATTTTGTTTTTTATTCACTCTGTCAACAGTCACATTGTAGGGTCTACAAACCAATCAGAAAAGCTGCTGCTCTGCTTTATGACCCCGGATAATGAGAGAAATTAAACCCATGTAAATAGTAAACTTGTCTTTACAGACCCCTTGAATGGATTCTTCCTCCATTTCCAACCCTCATTTCTCTATTCCTACCAACTATTAATGTTTTCCTATCTTGATAAAAACAGACCCCCCCCCCCCCCCTCTCACACAGAATTAAGATTGAATTAAACTACCCGTAGTTCTTTTTGCACCTGTTGTTTGGACAGAGATTCATTGATATACCTACAGTGCCGGCAGAGATGATGATTAAGTAGACAGCTTAAAAAGTATAACCATGCAGAAGGTAATACCGGTCAATAGGGCACAGGGGTTCAATAGGGCACAGGGGTTCAATAGGGCACAGGGGTTCAATAGGGCACAGGGGTTCAATAGGGCACAGGGGTTCAATAGGGCACAGGGGTTCAATAGGGCACAGGGGTTCAATAGGGCACAGGGGTTCAATAGGGCACAGGGGTTCAATAGGGCACAGGGGTTCAACAGGGCACAGGGGTTCAACAGGGCACAGGGGTTCAATAGGGCACAGGGGTTCAATAGGGCACAGGGGTTCAATAGGGCACAGGGGTTCAATAGGGCACAGGGGTTCAATAGGGCACAGGGGTTCAAGTTGAGGAAAACAGTTGAGCCTTATAGTCCCAAAAGTAAGGTATACATGTACCGGTAGTTAATTTACCTTTTAAAAGAACTGTGCACGGAAAATATTTCTCCTTGTACACCTCGACTGTACAAAGACATAATATCACAAACTTGCCAAGGACATGCGTCACTTACTTTAAAAACAAAAAAGACTACATGTGTTCAATAATACAACTCTTTTGTTCATTCTTTCAAGTGGAGATTGGATTTAGAATGAAAGACCTGAGATGGCATCTCGGTTGAGATCTGCAAAGTGGTACGCTTCGTCCAACGGGTGGATGTCTTCTCTGTAAATCTGCAGGAGCCTCTGCTGCGCTGCCTCAGACACATTGCCTGCAGAGTGAAAGAGACATTGAAAAGTAGTATTAGTTGCTTTGGAAATCTGTACTATTTCTGAACATTTGTGACCCTCCACCACGAAATGAGTCGCATGTCACCTCGCGCGGTTCTGCGCTAGGCTTAATATAAGTCCCGGGATTGTTTGGTAACAGTGTGAGGGTCACCTTAGTCACAGGTTTATAACTCAAACAGTTTTCGCTCTTTTTTAAAACGGTTTTCACCACTGGATAGAGCACAAAACACTCTTTAGGAAAATGTAAAAATATGAAAATCCTGCAAAGGTGACATGTGACTCATTCCGTGGTGGAGGGTCACTTTGTTTGGGGAATCAATTGAAACTAAAAGTAATGTAAAAATTCAAACTGCACATTAAGTTGATTAACAATTCATACTGGAGTTTGACAGTGGGACATTGAAACATAACATTAAAAGTCATAATAAACACTTAAGGGCGGGGGGGGGGGGGGGTGGGGTGGGGTGGGGTGGGGTTAGGGTGGGGGTGGTGGTGTCCAAATTGCATTTAAAAAAGAACAACACAAAAAATATAAAAATCAATAAATAGAAAATCAACAAAATACAACCAAGTTTTAATTTTTGAACCAGATAAACAGAATAACAAGGAGACCTTTTTCAGATGGAGTTATGCTTCATGGCTCCCCAGCACGAACACTATGTGTCTTTGTACAGTGGAACCTGTCTGCACTGACCACCAATTAGGGACCGACCAAAAGTGCTCATTAGACACACTGGTGGTCGTTTTGAAAAGATGAATTACATATAGGAGGAAAACAAACTTGTTCTTCATTCTTTGGGGTGGAGGTAATGGGCAGGCATTTGTTTGTTATTGAGAGGTGGTCGCTGTGGAAGGTTCAGTTGTACCTCCACGTGAATATCTGTACATGTATGTTAATGTCCCTATGTACACTCAATTGTTTTTATTTTTCTGACTTAAATTTGGAGGTCTGGTAATATATGTTGTGTCTCATTTTAAGTGATGTAGAATGTTGATTGACCTACATAGCTATTATAAACGTTAAGAGCAATCATTTTTTTAAAGATACGTGACATTGATCACGGACAAGCTTTTTTCCTTCTAGGCCTAAAAAAAAAATAGGTGTGGTTACGGTAACCCGACCTACCCTATTTTTAGGGGCCGATCCTATAACTTTTTATTACATTTGTTATAAAAAAAAAATTTTAAAAAAATAAAACGAGTGCAAAAAACGCAATGAAAGCGAAAGCGCCTGTGTCGCACACTTATTTCCCTGTCAAGTGCCTAATCCGTGCATGAAATACGAAAAAAATCAAAGAGACCGCTTGAGTACCAGTCAAACAACTTGTGATAATGCATGTTTCAGCTACTAGGTACTGCCCTGCCTTTGATCTGGCCGCACACACAGATTTCCACTCTGTTAAACTCGGTCACTGACCGGTCACTGACCCCGATGCAGGAAGTGTTTCCTCTCTCAGATATGACAGGGGAACCACCTCTCATGGCAAAAACTGGGTCATTGACCCCTGGGAAGAAGGTCGTGTCTTTTAACAAGGCCACCCAGCTATCACAATGCCTTTGGTCACTGACCGGTCACTGACCCCGATGCAGGAAGTGTTTCCTCTCTCAGATATGACAGGGGAACCACCTCTCATGGCAAAAACTGGGTCATTTTGGTGCGCCCTATTGGCCCCTGACTGGATTACAATTTTTTTTTTTTAAAGAATTAGATAACAAAGCGCCTTGTCACCCGGAAAGTACGGTAGGTTTAATTTGTACACATTAGAAAAAAAAGTAAAAAAAAAAAAAAAAGTGATTGCCTACCTACCTACCCTATTTTTTTTGGCTATGTTACCGTAACCACACCTATTTTTTTTTTGTGCCCTATATAAAAATTATAATTCATCTTTCCATAACGACCATTGTGTGTCTCTTTGATGGTATACATACCTCCTGTAACATTTTCGTCAAGGTTTAGAACCCTCTTTATAACCGAGTGTTTGGTCTGGATCTCCTCTGCCCGCAGATCTGCACACACACACATACACAACTAACATTTAAAAAATGAAAGTAGGAACCGGTTTTCAGACATTTTTCAGAAATGATTATCACACTTTTCAAATAGACTTCAAAAATAATTTCCATCAGTAGATCTAGCATGTCTTTGAGAAAATATGCAACAAGTTTATTTCTGTTACCTCGGCTGCTTGGTGCATGCTGATCTGCACATAAAACAACAGCTGTGCCCCAAAGGACAAAGGGAAGTATTCTACGTAGCAGACAAGCCGCCATTGTGAAATTTATGGTCAAGGGAGAACACTCTGCCCTTCATCCTTCCAGCTGGTAGAGTTACACGCCTGACAGGCACCTTGTTTGCTATGGTAATTATGACAACTATTTTCGTTTCGTTGCTATCGAATGTTTACTTCAAGAAACTAGCCGAATTGTACATACATTTGACATTGGAATTTCCATTTTGTAGTCACAACTGAGTCAAAATCTGCAGAGCTGTTACCCCCGAAATAACCAGATGACCAGAGCCGAGCTTTGAGCGAGAGAGAGAGAGAGAGAGAGAGAGAGCAGAAGTTAAATAGGTCTTGGCATTATCATAGACCTAATATAGGTCCCTGGCATTATTGATGAATTTGGCTGCATGTAAAAGAAGGTGCTGGAATCAATAGCCGTAGAAAACCATCACTAGATTAAAAATTCTGTTGCATATATGTATGTATAGCTCCATTTTTCTGACTTAAATTGGGAGGTCCGGTAATATATTTTGTGTCTCATTTGTGCCGCTTTTCTACCCAGCACAGTGAAGGACTGGAACTCTCTACCAGCAGCTGTCGTCGAGGCCCACACTGTCGACACCTTTGTGTCGCGCGCCTCGCACTAAACCAGCAGCCACTGTGACTCATGTCCCCTCCCCCCCATACTCCCCAACCTGTGAACTTTAATGGACTTTTGGATGCTGGAAACGCTGCTTTATTGAACTTGCGCAACATCCCATCAAGTGCCGAAATAATCACTACTGTTGATTGTGGGCAGTAATGGAAAGACAAGACAAGACAAGACATGAATTTTGATAAACAATTAAGATTGAGTTACACTACCCGTAGTTCTTTTTGCACCTGTTGTTTGGACAGAGAGATTCATTGCATACCTACAGTGCCGGCAGAGATGATGATTAATTAGACAGCTTAAAAAGTAGAAATTAAGAGTTTTCTGTTTGAGCGAACTTCTTTTGACATGCAAGAATCAAAGAACAAGAAAGGTATGTTATTAATGGAGCGACAGACAAACACTTATAATACACACAAAAAGCTTATCTGACAAATTGTTCAGAAGCTCACTCTGAAGACACACGTGAGACAATCAATTTTTATTTTATTTGACGTATTTTTTTCTCTCTTTTTTTAGGTCCAACTTAATATGTAGAATGATGTCAAGCCACTGAACAATCAGGATGGTGGGTCGCATTTTGCCGGAGAGGACGGAGCTGAAGGTGGGAGCACTGACGAAGAAGTCGCAGAACAAAAGTTTCTTCTTCTCCTCGGACAACTACAAAGAACGCGTGTTTGTATTGGACGCTCATCAGCTCACCTACTATTCTGGAACATTGGAGGTAACAGTGCCCCCCCCCCCCTCCCTTTTTAGGACCTCTTCAAATCTGGGAAAATCAGATCTTGAAAAGGGGGGAGTCTTACCATGGAGGTTAATTTCACCACCACTGCAATTTCTCCATGTGAGAGAATAAAGTTAATTTGATTTGTGTTGATTTGAATTTATTACAGGGCTTTTAAACACAAAACTGAAAAAGTTTTTATTTCGGTGTCTCTTATTTACTGAAATCAAATGCGAATTAAGATTTCCAGCTTTGTTCTAACTTCTCTTCAACACAAAACTTACACTGGGGACAATTCACCATGTCACACTTTTTTTTTCTCTCTTTTTTATATTTAGTCAAGTTTTGACTAAATATTTTAACATCGAGGGGGGAATCGAGACGAGGGTCGTGGTGTATGTGTGTGTGTGTGTGCGTGCGTGCGTGTAGAGCGATTCAGACCAAACTACTGGACCGATCTTTATGAAATTTGACATGAGAGTTCCTGGGATTGATATCCCCATACGTTTTTTTCATTTTTTTGATAAATGTCTTTGATGACGTCATATCCGGCTTTTCGTGAAAGTTGAGGCGGCACTGTCACGCCCTCATTTTTCAACCAAATTGGTTGAAATTTTGGTCAAGTAATCTTCGACGAAGCCCGGACTTCGGTATTGCATTTCAGCTTGGTGGCTTAAAAATTAATTAATGACTTTGGTCATTAAAAATCTGAAAATTGTAAAAAAAACATTTCTTTTATAAAACGATCCAAATTTACGTTTATCTTATTCTCCATCATTTGCTGATTCCAAAAACATATAAATATGTTATATTCGGATTAAAAACAAGCTCTGAAAATTAAATATACAAAAATTATTATCAAAATTAAATTGTCGAAATCACCATAAAAACACTTTCATCTCATTCCTTGTCGGTTCCTGATTCCAAAAACATATAGATATGATATGTTTGGATTAAAAACACGCTCAGAAAGTTAAAACGAAGAGAGGTACAGAAAAGCGTGCTATCCTTCTTAGCACAACTACTACCCCGCTCTTCTTGTCAATTTCACTGCCTTTGCCATGAGCGGTGGACTGACGATGCTACGAGTATACGGTCTTGCTGAAAAATGGCATTGCGTTCAGTTTCATTCTGTGAGTTCGACAGCTACTTGACTAAATATTGTATTTTCGCCTTACGCGACTTGTTTTTTCTTTCTTTCTTTCTTTCTTTCTTTCTTTCTTTCTTCCTTCCGTTCTTTCTTTCTTTTTTTCTTTCATCAATCAAACAATTCTTGTTGGTTATATCTCTTCGTTTGTCTGCTTCCTCATTAATTGTTCATGTATTCATTTGTTCAGCTCTTAAAACTTGTGAGGTGGGGTGTGTCTGTGTGTTGGCGGACGTGCCTGTCTGGAGTACTTTGGGTGTTCTTACTTTGTTTGTTTTATTGTTCACAGTGTTGTTGTTTTTATGTTTTTATTGTTGTTTTGTTGTTTTAAGAGCAGATGAACCACACTTTTCTATCCATAGTTTAATTGTATTGACAATAAATGATCTTATGTCTTATGTCTTATGTGTTTATTTATTTGTTACCATAGAAACGCGATGATGAGAAAGGCGCAATACAACTGGAACATGTGACTGCCGTCGAGACACTGCACGACGAGCGATCCCCTCAGTGTGGCTTTCAGGTCTCATTCATTTTGTTTCGTTTTGAAATATTCTTGTGTTTGAATAGGTTATTTGTGTAGTGTGTATGGAAGAATGACTATTTCTTGCAAAACCTGTACAAACATTTTGCAAGAAAAAGTTACTCTTCCACAATACATACAAACCCGACAGCGTTATTTCCGAATATTGTCTCTTGATATTCAGGGATGTTAAAACCTGCACAGTACTTTGTTTTTGCTCGGAGAATACCTGTATTCTTCCTCAGTGATCTGTATATATTGCATGATGCTATTTAATGCAGGTGGCACATGAAGACGACGGTCGTCCACTAGCTGATACTGTACATATTGCATGATGCTATTTAATGCAGGTGGCACACGAAGACGATGGTCGTCCACTGATACTGTACATATTTGGCAAAACCAAAGAGGAGAGGGATGAGTGGGTTTCAGCCATTAGGACAGGTATGTTCTTTCTTGTGTTCTGTGTCTTTGGAAAATGTTCAGTGGTTTCACCTACATGTTCTTTGTATTCAAGTTCATGACACTGGAAACTTTGTCTCACTGGAATATTGGAAGATTTCTTGATTGGGTTTGAAAGGTAAGTGAGGATAAGACAGCCCTGCAGAGTTCAATAATATTGTTGTTGCTGTTGTTGCTGATGTTGCTGTTGTTGCTGTTGTTGCTTGCAGAAGCCTTAAAGAATGGAGCTTACTTTATCCTTAACTACCACCCTGCATGCTGGGAAAGACAGAAAGGATTCAGCTGTTGTGGAGCCCCCAGTCGTGGGGATGAGGGGTGCATGCCCGTCACAAAGCAAACTGCAGGTAATGCTCTGAACAGACTGACTGACCAACAGGCAGACACACACACAGACAGACTGACAGACAGACACACACTCACACACACACACACACACACACACACACACACACACACACAACACACACACACACACACACACACACACACACACACACACACACACACACACAAATACTGTAAGACAGACATGCAGACACACTGGCAGGGATAGAATTAGAAGGGTGTCAGTTGTTGTGGTGCCCCCAGTTGCGAACAGACAGACACACACACACACACATTCACACATGCTCATGCATAAAAAGACTCACATTTCTGGTTGCAGACACACACTCTTTCACTCTGACCCATACTGATACACACTGTGATGCACACATGCCTCTGGACGACCACATCATGAAAACACCCTTGCAGCTACTACAGTGGAACCTCCAATTTAAGACCCTCCGGGCGGGGATATAGCTCAGTTGGTAGCGCGCTGGATTTGTATTCAGTTGGCCGCTGTCAGCGCGAGTTCGATCCCAGGTTCGGCGGAAATTTATTTCACAGAGTCAACTTTGTGTGCAGACTCTCTTCGGTGTCCGAACCACCCCCCGTGTATACTACATTGGGTGTGCACGTTAAAGATCCCACGATTGACAAAAGGGTCTTTCCTGGCAAAATTGCTTAGGCACAGTTAATAATTGTCTACCATACCCGTGTGACTTGGAATAAGGCCGTGAAAGGTAAATATGCGCCGACATGGCTGCAATCTACTGGCCGTATAAAATTTCATCTCACACGGCATCACTGCAGAGCGCCTAGAACTGTACCCACGGAATATGCGCGATATAAGCTTTATTGATTGATTGATTGATTGTAAGACTACCCCCTTTTAAGACTTTGGTTTTTAAGACTTTCTGTTGATAACGTCTGTAAATTTCATTTTCATTTTCTTTTTTTTTTCATTTTCATTACTTTATTGTCCCATCGCTGGGAAATTCGGGTCGCTTCCTCCCAGTGGAAAGCTAGCAGCAACGGAGTCGCGCTACCCAAGTGTCTGCGTGTTTAGGTGTATTCAGCCACCTGCACTTATGGCAGAATGACCAAGGTCTTTTACGTGCCATTGTGATGACACGGGGGTGGGACATGGCTTCCGTCTCTGGGTCTGCACATAAAGTTGACCCGTGTCCGTCCCGGCCTGAATTCGAACCTTACTTCCATTTAAGACTCCCTCCGTTTTAAGACCCAATTTTTTCAGATTTTTGGAGGTCTTACAACTACAAGGGGGATTTGACTGTATTGTGCATATATATAATTATATGTCCATGAAGTAGAAACAGACACAAACTGTCAAACAAAACATAGCCTACTCTGTGTATTTACACCCCCGGTATAGGGGTGTGTATAGGATTCGGTCGATGTGCTTGTTTGTTTGTTTGTTTGTTTGTGTGTTTGTGTTCGCATATAGATCTCAAGAATGAACGGACCGATCGTCACCAAACTTGGTGAACAGGTTCTATACATTCCTGAGACGGTCCTTACAAAAATTGGGACCAGTCAAACACACGGTTAGGGAGTTATTGGTGGATTAAGATTCTACAAGGACTTATAGAGGGACATATTAATGGTCAAAGGGAAATAACCTTCTCAGTTGGTGGCAGTGAGAATGGTTATTTCCCTTTGACCAACGGGGGTGTTTTTCCTACCTCGGAGGAATTTCTTGTTTTTTCCCATTTTCTTGAGGCAATAATATCATTTTAGACCACACGTGCTCTTTTTACAATTAGCATCTAACCTGAACAACTCAATTTCAGAAATGCGAGATCGCTTGCTGTCGAAAGCCTCGTCGGCACACGCAGGGGAGATAATGGCAGACATGATGAGTAAGCGCTCGCAGGGTAAAAGTACCTTCTTCGGTGCGATCAACTACAAGGAACGCGTCTTTGTGCTGGACTCACGAAGCCTCCGCTATTTTGGTGGCAACCTCAGGGTAAGAGAGAGAGAGAGAGAGAGAGAGAGAGAGGGAGAGGGAGAGAGAGAGAGAGAGAGAGAGAGAGAGAGAGAGAGAGAGAGAGAGAGAGAGAGAGAGAGAGAGAGAGAGAGAGAGAGAGAGAGAGAGAGAGAGAGAGAGAATTGAATTGAATTGTCGGTGAGTGTATGAATGTTTAATTCATTTGTGTCATGATGAATCATTTGAAAATGCGTTTGTTTTAGGTGTGAGGCAATGTAGTCCAAATAGGGTTAAAAAAGGGGGGGGGGGGGAGGGGGGTGTTCTACTGTAAATTCTAATTGGCTGGATTTACCCTCTGTGTGTGTCAGAAACGTGAGGGGGAGAAGGGAAGCGTGGAACTGTGCACCGTCCTGGCTGTTGAGGACGTGAGGGACGGACTCTTGGACAACAGAAAAAATGCCTTCCAGGTCAGTTGTGGGTGTTGATAATGTGTGTGTGGGGTTGGGATGAGTGGGGGGGTGATGTTTGTGTGTGAGTGTGCATGAGTGTGCATGTGTAAGTGTGTGTGTGAGAGTGTGTGTGTGTGTGTGTGTGTGTGTGTGTTGGTGTAAGTGTGTGTGTGTGTGTGTGTTGGTGTAAGTGTGTCTGCATGAGTGTGAGTTTGTGTGTGCATGCGTGTGTGCATGTGTGTGTGTGCGTGCATGCTTGTGTTGGTGTATAATGTGTGTTTGCATGAGTGTGAGTATGCCTGTATGCATGCATCAGTATGTGTGTGTGTGTGTGTGTGTGCGTCAGTGCATGTGTGTGTGTGCGTGCGTGCGTGTGGTTGCATTTAGACAAGCCAGGCTTTGAAAAGCTTAGAGCTTTGCAGTGAGAGTAGCAGGTGTTGCCTTCTTGACACTGAACTCGAAATACGAAAGTCTTAGTGTTTTTTCAATGGTTTTATGAAAGCTTGTTCAGTACTAAATTAGATATGGACTGAGAAGCATTCAAAGAAAATTAAAGAACCTATGTTTAGTTAACTTTAAATCTCAAAGATTTTCTGCAGGGCTACTTAAGACATCTTCAGATTGGTTTTTTCCAGGTGGTATATGAGGATGATGATGATGACATACTAAAGTTGATAATTGTTGCACGATCCAGCGATAAACGCCAAGCCTGGGCAAAAGCCATACGTGATGGTAAGTCCTGTTTTTTTCTCCTCTTCATCTTGTTTTTCTCTTGAATTGAATGTGATTTCTTTTCCTGATGTTCTTTATCATACTCTTCTTTACTCTTGCTAGGTATAGTTGAATCTTTTAAATAGGAATATTTGAGCAGCTAATTGTCGCTCAGCCGGTGACATTAGAGTTTGAATAGGTTAACCTTCAACAGATCCTATGTTTTGGACTACTGCACAGTTCAAATTTTGTCGATTATGTACGGTCTATACATTTTTTTGTAAAGAGGAACTCCACATTGAAATAATTTGTTTGCTGCCTCTTTGTAGAGTATGTGTGCATGCTTCCAGAATGTTGTGCAATTTCATAACCTCATATGCCGGCATGAGAATTGCCAAAGGGAGTTCTGACAAGATGAAAGTTGTGAATTGCAGAAGCGAGGAAAAACAACGCCAAATTCCAGTCGCACTACCACCCTGGGGTGTGGATTAAGGGTCTGGGCAAGTACAACTGCTGTAACGACCTTGACAAGGACAGCGAAGGCTGTGACCAGGTCACTGAGGAACTGACCGGTGAGCTGTGTGTGTGTGTGTGGAGGAGGGGGGGGGGGGGTGGTGCGAATAAATTGTCTGGGCAAGTACAACTGCTGTAACGACCTTGAAAAGGACAGCGAAGGCTGTGAGATCGTCACTGTGGAATTGACCTGTAAGCTGTGTGTGCTTTTCTTGGGATTTTTTCATGGGTTACAAGTAATTCAATTAAACCATAATGCATGTGGGCGTGTGTTATTTTGTTTTGTTTTGTTGGGGTGGAGGGTTGATACTTTATGTGTTTTTGTTTTTCTGTGTGTGTGCGTGTCTGTGTGTCGATCTGTCTGTCTGTCTGTGTGTTAAAAGAGTCGATTTCTACCTCATCTGCGCCATTAAAGGCAAAACTGTAATGATTCAAAATCTATAGTGTTATTATTTTTCCTTCACCATGCATGTGGCCAAATGATGTGCAATGTTTCTCCAGAGTTTTGAGCTGATACGACATGGTTTCATGTTATACAGAAAGCCGATTTACAGGAACACAAAAGAAAAATTAGTGTTTTGAAATACATTTGATTGATTGATTGATTGATTGGTTGGTTGATTGATTTACTGATTGATCGATCAATCAATATATTTGATTGATTAATTGATTGAATGATTGATTGATTGACTGATTTGCAGACAACAAGACCAGTAGGAGCGTCAGTGCCGGTGACAGAGTGATGTCCCCTCGTGACGTCAAAGTGGGAATATTGACCAAGCGAGCGCAGTGCAAGAGTTCATTCTACGTGTCAAAGTCGTTCAGGGACAGGCTGTTTGTCCTTAACAACGCCACGCTCAGATACTTCAAGGGAAAGCCCAAGGTGTGCAAACATGATGATGTGTGTGTATATGTGTGTGTGTGTGTGTCTGTGTGTGTGTGTGTGTGTGTCTGTCTGTGTTAGTTCATATTTTTGTTTTTGTTGTTGTTGTGGTTCTGCATTATGTACAATTACTTTTATTTTTGAGTATACTGTTTATGGTGTGCCGGCTGAAACAGGGTCTGTATGTCACTATGGCTGAATTGAGGAACCGGGGCAACACCATGTTTTTCTGTGATTAAAAAAAAGTGATTTCTTATAGAACTTCCGTTTTGCTTGGCAGCTGTACATTTGGTTCTTTCACAACTTATGGTATATATGCTACTCCCAGACTATATATATTCGGTTAAAGCGTCCGATACAAATCTGTGTAGATCTGTTATCAGTTTGTTTCAAGACATTTTGTGACCAAAATATTGATAGACCTTTTTTGAGCAGCTCTCGCGAGATATCCGCAAGACATGCTCTTTGTTATGCTTTCAACGTAGTGAGAACCTCGGCTTTTGCAGCTCGCGCGAGATCACTGTACCACATTCTTTGCTATGCAATGAAGTTTGCGAGAGCTTACCAGAGCTTAGAATACCGATAGGGTCTATTGAAAAATTTCTTGTTTTGCAGAAACGAGGTGAAGAGAAGGGCAGCATTCCATTGGTTAATATTACTGTTGTAGCACCGGTGAATCATGGGGATTTGGATGGGCGCAAGAACGCTTTACAGGTAAAGCACTGCATGGTTAATGAAAAAGATGAGCGCAGATGAAGTTTCTTATTTTGCTGATGTCCATTATGATTTCATGCACATGCATATGTTCAGGTATATCATTTTGACCTATGCGTTTATTTTACCATTTGCATATATGACGTGTGTTTGTGTGCGCATGTGTTTGTGTCACTGTGTGTGTGTGTGTGTGCATATGATTGAGTGTGTGTGCATATGATTGTGTGTGTGTGTGTGTGTGTGTGTGTGTGTGTGTGTGTGTGTGTGTGTGTTTGCTCTGGAGAAGCACTTATAACTTTGAAAGGTTACTTCTTCAAGTTTCGATAAAGCCGTTTTCTTTCCCATACTTATGGTTCATACTTCAAATCTAAGTATTGGGAAACATGCGTGTCCGTTTGATAGTCAAACAAAATGAATGTTTTTGTTTGCGGTTAACTTTTGGCTAACAATATAGCTACAGTGGAACCCCCCTTTTCTAAGACCTCCAACAATCAGAAAAAATCAGGTCTTAAAAAGGAGAGTCTTGAAATTGAAGTAAATTTTATGAACACTAAGTCTGAAAAAACATTGAGAAGTCTTTAAAAGGAGGGGGGGGGTCCACTGTATAAGCAAGACATGTATAATACGACAGACTTGTACTTGAAATGGAAGTAACAGTATGTAAGGCTTCTTTTTAAGCCTACTGTCTATATGATACTTACCGAGACAGTACTATTCTTGCACATTATCTATTATAGGCCGAAAAAATTGGACAAAACGCTGAGTGGGTACAATTATCTCCCATAACCATGCGCCACCGTGGATCCCAAGCACTGTCCGAGTGCTTCCCCCTTACAGGATGTAGGTGGCGCGTCCTCTTTCTTTATGAGCTGCAGACCCTCAAAAAGCCCATAACATATCAAGAGGGGAGGCGGGAGGGAAACTCTAATAGTACTGTCTCGGTAAGTATCATATAGACAGTAGGCTTAAAAAGAAGCCTTACAGTCAATATAACACTTACCTCGACAGTACTATTCTTGCACAGAATACCAGAGTGGTGTGAGGGTGATATGTAGAGTATTAAACTCCTTAATCAAAATCACTTAAATCCAAGGATTAAGATACCCAGGCAATTTTCGAACAGTACTACCGTAAAAGAAAATATACCCAAGAAACATATCTTAGACTGACGTGACCATGCTGGCAACCACTGCTGTGTGGTGAACTCAATGTCAAAGTCCAGGCCACTCAAAGCTTGAATACCACTGAGTCTACGGCAAGTGGCTAAAGCGATGAGGAACAATTAGTCTTAAAAATCAGCAACTTGATACTGATGCCTGCCAGGGGTTCAAACTCATTGCTACGCAGGAGTTTGAGGACCAGAAAGACATCCCCCTTGGGAAATGAAACCCGAGGTTTAGACACCGCTGCATTGCTAATACCCGAAAGGACATTAGCGATGAGGGAGGACCTGATCAAGTGTTCAGATCTGCGACCAGTAGCGGCCGCAATCGTGGAAGCGATGGCAGATCTGTATCCAAGAAGAGTCTTAGAAGAAAGACTCTTCTTTTGATACACTTCCACCAGGAAGTTGGCCAAGTCCTGTGTTGAGGGATAAAGCGGCTTTATCCCCTTGGACAAGGCGAAGTTGGCCCAAGCTCTCCAGCGTAAGTCGTAGAGCTGATTAGTTGATCGCCTCTTAGCGTTCAAGGAAAACTCTACTGAACTCTTGTGCAATCCTAGTGCAAGCAGTTTGGAGCGCACAAGAGCCATGCGGTCAAGCACAGACTCTCTGGACGTGGATGAGGGAGGCATGATCGAGGCTGGAGCAGACCTCCCCCGTCCAGATCCAGAGGTAGAGGGTCTACGTGGGTGAGACCGCGAAGATCTGGAAACCACGGAGCTGTTGGCCAGTAAGGCGCGACCAAAATCAGTCTTGGTCGTTCCTGCAGATATTTTGCCAGCACCCTCGGAATCAGAGATGTCGGGGGATAGGCGTAAGCATCGAGGAGCCTCCACAAGAGAGTGAATGCGTCCAAGTGGAACGCATTCATGTCTCGAAAGGGGCTGACGTACCTGGGAAGCCGAGCGCTGAATCGAGTTGCGAACCTATCGATCAGAGGACGGTCCCACCTTGCCCACAGACGCTGTAGAACGTTGTGAGCGATGGTCCATTCTGTGGAGAGAACCTGATCGCCCCGACTGAGAATGTCGGCCAGGGCGTTCAGTTTCCCCGGAACGAACTGGACTGACATCCGGACCTGATTGGTCTGGCACCAGAGCAGAATCTCCTCCGCCAACAGGGAGAGGGACCGAGAATTGGTGCCCCCCTGGTGGCGAAGGTAAGCTAAGCATGTGGTGTTGTTGTCCCCGTTGAAAATCAGAGGGGCCAAGGACAGGCCGAATGGGAGGGCCCGAAACTCGAACACTGTGCCCTCCCAAACGAACCGGAGCAGATGTCGGTACCCCGGGGCCACCAGGATGTGGAAGTAAGCATCCTGGAGGTCCCAGACATGGCCCAATCGTTTGGCCGGATGGCCAACCGGACCGACGAAGGGGTTTCCATCTTGAACTTGCACCTGTGAAGGTACAAGTTCAAGGTGGAGAGGTCCAACACCGGCCTGAACCGGCCGTCCTTTTTGGGGACGGTGAACAGGCGGGAGCAGAACCCCGGAGAAGGCTGAGAAAGGGGGTAGACCGCCTTCTTCTCGACCAACGAGTTCACCTCGTCCTGAAGAGCCTGCCATCTGGCAGGGTCTCGAGGAGGGGGGAACATCCAGGTTAGAGCGGACAATGGAGGTTGTGACGACAGCGGTAGAGAAAACCCCGACCACACCACCCTCAAGAAAAACTGGTTGGAGACCAGTCTGCCCCACATGCCGCGGGCCCGAAAAAGGGAACCGACGGACGAAAGAGGGGCAACTTGAGGGGGCGTCAACGTAGGGCCGGGACTCACTGAAAATTCTGCTGGCGGGCAGGCGCAGGCTTGCGACCACCCCCCCTGGTGGTGCTGCTTCCCCTTACCTGTCTGAGCACCCTTCGTCTTGCTTGGGAACGCAACAGGCGCCTAAGAGGAGGAAGAAGGAGGCAGTGAAACTGGCTTCTTCTTCTTCTTCTGAGGCTGGGAGTGACTGTAGCACTTCTCTTACTCCCCGCCGCCGTCGCCGAAGCAGCGAGGCCAACCATCAGAGAATCAGTGTTCCTCTGGCGTGTGGACTCCACCACAGAACGAACAGTGTCCGGATGAAAGAGGGAAGAAGGCTGAGGAAACGTGTTCCTCAGACTCTTCCTCATATCCGGAGGCACTATAGAAGTAGGCAGAAAATGATCAAGGAACAGGGCCAATAAAGTGGACCCGTGTTCCAATGGCCAATTCTGCCGCAGACGTCACGCACGATCGCACGGCATGCAAAGCCCGATCCACTCGAACCGTGTCAAGGACCCGAGTGGAATCGGACTCTGCCCGATCGGGAGGGTCCAACAGTGTGGACAGCGTGCTCATCCATGTCAAGGCCTGTGATTGGGCCTCGACTGTGGAAGAAACGGTGGCCTCAAGATTGTGGAACGAAGCAGAGCTCAGTTCCACCTTCTTGACCGAAGGCACCTCCCCAACGAACACATCACCGTCAGCCCCACCCTAAACACTCGAAGTCTGGAAAGGGAGAGTTCGAGAGTCAAAGGGAAAAGGGAGGGACGAAACAGATTGGACACGAGGAAACAGTGGAGGTGCGCCTCCCGAAGGAAAGCATGGCACTGAACCCGCGTCCTCCCGAGGAACATAGGTCGCGTTAGCACGTGAATCTGTACTCCTCAGGCGATGTGCTGCCGCTTCCACCGTGGCACTAAGACTAGGGTGGAACGCGAATTGCCGGCGGACGGATCGTTCATAAAACGAGCCGCCGGCAGACGCGGCGTGAGCCTCCCGCGCCCGGGCCGAAGCGGACTCAAAGGACGAGAGGGCGTCTCAGGGAAGGACGTCCTGAAACTGTTCAAACGTCCTTCTAGTTGTGCGAGGACGAGCCTCCTGCCTCTCGTCCTCAGACCCCGGGTCCAGGTCCCGTGTGTCAACACTAGACGACAGACGCTTAAGAGAGGCATCCGTGACGTCAAGAAGCCGCGTGATGTCTGTCATGTACTGTTGGAAAGTACGAAGCATAGCTTCGGAAGTTCCATCAGAAACCGGCAAGGGTAGAGGATCAGTGTTAACCTCAGGGCGACCCTGATCCTCCTCCCTATCGTCCTCCGACTCACTCTCCTCTTCACTTCCCGACAACTCCTCAAAAGCAGGAGTGTAGGGAGCTTGAGGGGGAAGAGCCGAAAGCGATGAAGCAGGCTGTGAAGAAACGCCCACAGAAGCAAGAGGCCGCGAAGACCCCTGCCCCAAAGACGAAACGTCTCCAGCAGCCGAAGGGGGAGAAAAACAACAACCCTGCGACTGTTGGGTCAGCCCAGCCAACGAACCCCCGCCATTTATAGACTGAACAGGAACCCATCGGGTCTGATCAGAAAAGAAATGGTCCGGTCCGGTCGGGGGTGCCGATCCGGTCCGGTAGGGTGGTCCGGTGTTCCGGTCCGGTGCCGGACCATCCGGAGGTCCCGTTCGGCACCGAACCATCGTACCCACAGAAGTGTTCGGGTGGTTAGGTCCGGACGTGGACATACCGTACCATCCGGACCCGTGGTCCGGTATGGTCCGGTTCGGTGCCAGACCATCCAGACCAACAGAGGTGGTCGGGTGGTCCGGCACCGGGCCATCCGGACCCGTAGGTCCGATACCATCCGGAGGTCCTGTTCGGCACCGAACCATCCGTACGCACAGAAGTGTTCGGGTGGCTCGGTCCGGGCGTGGACGTACCGTACCATCCGGACCCGTAGGTCCGGTTCGGTGCCAGACCATCCGGACCAACAGAGGTGGTCGGGTGGTCCGGACCGGTCCGGTAGGGTGGTCCGGTCCGGTGTTCCGGTCCGGTCCCGTACCATCCGGAGGTCCCGTTCGGCACCGAACCATCCGTACCCACAGAAGTGTTCGGGTGGTTCGGTCCGGACGTGGACACACCGCACCATCCGGACCCGTAAGTCCGGTGGTCCGGTGCCAGACCATCCGGACCAACAGAGGTGGTCGGGTGGTCCGGTCCGGACCGGACCACCGGTCCAGTACCGGACCATCCAGACCCGTAGGTCCGGTCCGGTCCCGTACCATCCGGAGGTCCCGTTCCGCACCGAACCACCCGTACCCACAGAAGTGTTCGGGTGGCTCGGTCCGGACGTGGACATACTGTACCATCCGGACCCGTAGGTCCGGTTCGGTGCCAGACCATCCGGACCAACAGAGGTGGTCGGGTGGTCCGGACCGATCCGATAGGGTGGTCCGATGTTCCGGTCCTGTGGTCCGGTCCCGTACCATCCGGAGGTCCCGTACGGCACCGAACCATCCGTACCCACAGAAGTGTTCGGGTGGTTCGGTCCGGACGTGGACCTACCGTACCATCCGGACCCGTAGGTCCGGTGGTCCGGTATGGTCCGGTTCGGTGACAGACCATCCGGACCAACAGAGGTGGTCGGGTGGTCCGGTTCGGACCGGACCACTGGTCCGGTACCGGACCATCCGAACCCGTAGGTTCGGTCCGGTCCCGTAGCATCCGGAGGTCCCGTTCGGTACCGAACCATCCGTACCCACAGAAGTGTTCGGGTGGCTCGGTCGGACGTGGACATACCGTACCATCCGGACCCGTAGGTCCGGCATGGTCCGGTTCGGTGCCAGACCACCCGGACCAACAGAGGTGGTCGAGTGGTCCGGCCCCGACCGGACCACTGGTCCGGTACCGTACCATCCGGACCCGTAGGTCCGGTGGTCCGGTGTGTTCCGGTTCGGTGCCAGAGCACCCAGACCAACAGAGGTGGTCGGGTGGTCCGGCCCCGACCGAACCACTGGTCCCGTACCGTACCATCCGGACCCGTAGGTCCGGGGGTCCGGCAAGGGCCAGAGGTACTGTCCCGCACCGGACCCTAAGGTCCGGTACGGTCCCGTACCATGGGTCCCGTCCGGACCAAACCCGGAGGTCAAGTCCAGTCGGGACCCGTGGGTCCGGTTCGATCCCGACCCGTAAGCCTGGAACGGTCCGGACCCTTGGTCCGGACCATCCGTCACCCGAACACCAGACGCTAAGGAATGGCGTGGGGTCAAGACGGTCCGGTCGGAGGTGTCGGTCTGAGCAACAGAAACAATGTTCCCGTCGCCCTGACCATTCGACAGAAGTACCACGTTCTGTCGAACACCTCCACGTCCAGTAACTAGTCGGCCGGAGCGTCTTAACAAGAGGGACAGCCACCAGTCACACGGACGTCAGAGGGAACCGTAGTAGCAGTGGTCGTAGGCACGAAGCCTGAAACCCCTGCCCCCACAGGACCGCCCTGAACGGGGTCAATTCGCATCCCAACCCCAGCGGGGAGGGAATTCAGAGACCCCGTCATCTCCTCCGATCTCCCCCCCCCAAGAGGCCGAAACTACTGTCGAAACAGCAGCAGACGACCCAGCGAGGGAGTTCAGAGGAGGACCCGTGTCCCTCCTGGCTTCCACAGCGGTGGAAACCGAGGAGGGCACAGGAGAGGCACCGGAAAAGGAAGATTTTAATGCCAACTGCACCCGGTGTTCCCAGGCGGTCACCCATCCAAGTACTAACCGGGCCCGACGTTGCTTAACTTCGGTGGTCGGACGAGAACCGGTGTTTTCAACGTGGTATGGCCGTTGGCTGTCAAAACCTGAGTCTCTCCAGTAGCCCCTAGATCGGATTCACCAACCCCCAAAGAGGGTTGGGAATCGACCTGCCCCCGGATTCGAGCCAGGGAGGAGAAGGAAACCTTCCCCCCAGGCTTGAAACCGGGAGGAGCTGAAGCCTGAGACTGAGGGCCGGACAACGGCGTCGAAGGGGGGGAAGCCTGTTCCACTGAAGGAGAAGGAGAAAGAAGCTTTTTCTTTCCCCTCGACCTTCCCCGAACCTTCGACGGCGCAGCCCCGCCCGAAGTCCCAGGCTCAAGCCCAGCCTGTTTGAGCAAGCTCGCATTGAGCTTGCTCAAACAGGCTTTCTCCGCCCTCCCTCGCCGCAAACGCAAAGCGTTTGGGGAGGGAGAGTCGGAGCGCCGAAAGATCCCCTTCTCCGTGCGTAAAACATAACGCTGGGCGCCCGGAGAAGGGTTGCCCCCGGCAGACTCTGGTTCCGTAGAACCAGAGCCCAAAACAGGACGAGACATCCTACCTCGCCCTGTACGTACCCTTAAAGACCGAGAATTAACAAAATTCAAAGAAAATTTAGGTCAATACTCAAGTGAATGCGGCGAAACGAGAAGCAGACGACCGGTCACCACGAAGTAGGACGGGAGGCACGCCGAGTCCGCCACACAAAAACGGAGGCACAAGTTGAAGGAAACACAACGTAGCCTCAAGCCAGAAGTGGAATAACACACAATAATCCAACAGGTGATAGTCCACACAGAAAAGAAGCCTCTTAGTCCAAAATAATCCGGGAGCGTAGCAGAAACACAGCCGGTCTGACACGCGCGAAAAAAGAAAGAGGACGCGCCACCTACATCCTGTAAGGGGGAAGCACTCGGACAGTGCTTGGGATCCACGGTGGCGCATGGTTATGGGAGATAATTGTACCCACTCAGCGTTTTGTCCAATTTTTTCGGCCTATAATAGATAATGTGCAAGAATAGTACTGTCGAGGTAAGTGTTATATTGACATGATTGTAGCAATCAGGCAATCCAATCAAGGAAGAATGAGTTTCAAGGAAATAAATAAAGCCGGGGGTCCAGGGGGCCGCGTTGGTCCTCTGGCGGGGTCCAGCTGAAGTATTTTGGTCCCTGGAAATATGCATTTAACCCAAGGACTACTTCTCTCTCTAGAAGGAGTACTTGATTTAACCCCTTCTGGCGAAAGATACCTTGTGCATGCAAAGAACCACACTATTTTGTCCCTCTCGCTTGGTTTAAACTACCATTTTTCGCATGCAGGTGGTTTTTTTTTGGGGGGGGGGGGGGGGGGGGGGGGGCTTTTGTAGAAAACCGCAAAATCACAGAGATTTCGAATGCCTGAGTAATTTACAACAGCCATTCATGTTCATCTTGCACCAACAGGTGGTGTACAGAGACGAGGAGGACGGGCAGTTGTACATTCTGTACGTGGTGACAGACAACTCTGCTGACCGTCTGGCCTGGATCAACGCTGTCACTGCAGGTAACTTTTATAAAACACTAATTTCTTAGATTTGGTGTTCAAACTATAGATTAAAGCTCCAGTTAAAGATTACGGTGTACTGGCCTTTTAATGCTTGTTTTTTTCTTCTCAGATTCGTCTTTGTGTGTGTATATGCGTATCTGTGTGTACCTGTTGTCTGCTCTGTCTTGGCATCTCTGCAAGCAGCTAGGTTTGAATGAAGGAGATTACAGGCCAAGATTTACCTGTCGTTCTTACAGCATAATTAACTCAGACTACAAATAATGTCATTTCTTATCTCTCCCTACCTACGATTTGTTTGTGATCGTTTTTCATGGCGATGAGCAGGTGTAAAGAATCAAATCCTACCTTCCTTGAATAAATTACTCTCTCATCTTGTCTTCATCCTTATTGCATACACTACAGTGATGATTCTGCAACCCAGTGAATGATTTCAGAGGCGACCAAGGCAGGCGCGGCGCTCTCTCAGTTTCACCACTGTGGCGTGTGGACAAAGACCATGGGAAAATTCAGCTGCTGTGGTCAGATGGCCAGGGGCGCTGAGGGGTGCGTTGCAAACGATGTTGCTTTGACCGCTTCGCCCACACAGCGTCCTGGTTCCTCATCTTCCTCCAGTGGTTGAGGTCATACGTACCTATGGGGAAATAGCCCAGTTGGTAGCGACGCTGGCTTCAAACCCAGTTGTCGCTATTGGCGCGGGCTCTATCCCCACGTTCAGCGAGGGATATATTTTCCAAAGTCAACTGTGTGCAGACTCTCCTCTTTTTCCGAACACCCCCGTGTGGATGCACACCCACGATAAAAAATCTAAGTTCACAGGGAAAGTCTCAGGGCTTGGAAACAGGAATACACGCATGCAGAAAAAAAAAGGGTAACACTTAACTGTTATTTTCATAAGGGTAACCTCACGCCGCCGTATATTCGGCTAAATCGAGAGCGCACCCCCGATCGCGGAAGCAAAGCGTTTCTGCCAACATCACGGTTAGTGACCTCCATTCAAAGCAAACTGTGTCTCTTTGAAACTACCTACAGTCTTTATTTATGGTTGTGTGGTTGAATAAGGTATATTTCTGGTACGTGTGTGGTTTTCAGCGAGGAATATACACGTAAACATACAAACTGATTTTCTGTAGATCCGTCCATATTTGAACATGTTCGTCCTCTTTCATCTCATTCTCTATGCACCTTCTTGTCAAGGCAAGGACTGCTAAGCTTAACTATTATGTTCATTGATGTGTCTCGCGCAGATATGTGAATTTTCACCATTGAAAATGGTCTGGAGTTGGCTAAAATTCAAAAAGAAATGAAGCTGTCAAAACAGTGTGGTATCGCAACCCCGCAACGCCTGGATCGTGTGGTTGGTGCAGGATGCCGCGAGATATTAGGATATTGATAGCTTTGCTGTCTGTTTCCATACCACAAGAGTCGATCCCCTGTCTTTGGTGGCTTTTGGCCAGTGGTGCAATATGCTGTGAGAAATATATAGCATTAAAGGCACAGTCCTTTACGTCTGTGCTGAACTAAATCCCTGCCCCTAGCATACAGTAGAACCCCACTTTTAAGACCCCCTACCCTTAAGACTTCCTCATTTTTAAGACCCAGTACCCTTTCTCAGAAGTTCTGGCCATGTCTGTAAATTTGCCTCCAATTCTAGGACTCCCTCTCTTTTATTTTCTTAGATTTGTAAAGCCCTTAAAGAGGGGGGGGGGGAGGGGGGAGGGGTTCCGCTGTACATGATTTGATCTTTTCTGTGGCAATGACAATCTACAACTTGTGATTTTTTGTAATGAAAATACTGTGATACACTTGATTCATTCAACCAACTGGTGACCTTCTGCAGTGGTACTTGTACCTGCAATGTGTTATGTTAGGTTATATGAAGTCTTATATCGCGCGCGTATCTCCAGACTCGGACTCAAGGCGCAGGGATCTATTTATGCCGTGTGAGATGGAATTTTTTACACAATACATCACGCATTCACATCGACCAGCAGATCGCAGCCATTTTGGCGCATATCCTACTTTTCACGGCCTATTATTCCAAGTCACACGGGTATTTTGGTGGACATTTTTTATCTATGCCTATACAATTTTGCCAGGAAAGACCCTTTTGTCAATCGTGGGATCTTTAACGTGCACACCCCAATGTAGTGTACACAAAGGGACCTCGGTTTTTCGTCTCATCCGAAAGACTAGCACTTGAACCCACCACCTAGGTTAGGAAAGGGGGGAGAAAATTGCTAACGCCCTGACCCAGGGTCGAACTCGCAACCTCTCGCTTCCGAGCGCAAGTGCGTTACGTTACCACTCGGCCACCCATGTGTGACCCCTACGATGAAAGGACACCTCCCTTAAAAGAACGCTTTCTGTTGTCCAGTTGTCTATTATCTCTACCAAAGTATACCTGTCATGACAGGCCACCTGCAATGTAGGGACACTTGTCTGGCCCCAAGGGTGTCCTTTCATCACAGGTACCACGGTATAAATAAATAATTACATGCAGCAAAATGAAAAATGAACTAAATGCAGATGTGGCAGGTTGGTTCTATGCTTTAAACTGAGGCCTTCAAGGTTGAAATCCAACTCCTGCGTTTGTGACAATGATATTATTTGTTTTAAATCGCATTCCTGCTAAACTGTGATATGATGTTATTGTTCTTTTTTTTGTAAAGGAACGACAGAATAAATACAGACTTTATTTCCTCTAGTCTGTCTTAATTGTTAATGTTGTGTTGATTGATGAACATGACTGACATATATTGTTTTTGTTTTTATTTTACATTACAAAAATACAATCATGCAATGACTTTTTTTACAGAAGTGTTCTAATATCCTATTATTTGACAGGCTGATTCGTTAGTATTGTGTAAAACCGAACACATGTACAGTTGTCACAAAGGGTCGAGTCATCCTGACAAAAAACAACACTTGTACTCTCGAGTTCAATAGTATGTACGTTTATATTTTACCTTTCCCAAAATTACATGTTCATGATTTTGATAAAATTCACCCATTTATGCATAGTTTTTACAGCAGTGAAGCACACACAGATTAGCTGCATAATGCAGAATCCAAGACCCTGTCATATATGCTTGAACCATTTAGAATTTATTTTACAGCATAAAAAGGAAATGCCTCTTAGCATACTCTCTCTCTCTCTCTGCATATCTCTCTCTCAAGATAAACTTGTTCATTTGTAAGTTCTTATCCATTATTGTACCATGCTTTAACACACATACTCACACACACACATACACGCTCACACACACACACAAACACACACACAAGCAATGCAATCACTTTCTTTCACACCCAAAATAGACATATTAGTACATGCAGTAACATCATCAATAAAACTTTGCAATCTTTCAGCATGATTTACATCAAGCAAAAATATGACAGATAAAATATGTTTTGAACATTTCCGGAGTACTGTTAATCAACACACACACACAGCAACAAACAAAATGCCCCCAAAAATCTTGGACCGCAACAGTTACCTCCCTGTAAGCCAAACCCCCACCCCCTTCGTACACACTCATACTTAAATATACACTACTAACAAACACAGAGGTCATCTGTAACCATGGTGTGGTCTCTCTTTAAAAAAACATTCATTCATCCCTCATATACAAACGAGTAAAGAAGAACCAAAAAATACAAGAAATCGAATGCATTCTGTAAACGAGAAAATATCAAGCTGTGACATAACGAGATGGATCCATCTCTTTAAAAAAAACAAGTCGCGTAAGGCGAAATAACAACATTTAGTCAAGCTGTCGAACTCACAGAATGAAACTGAACGCACTGCTTTTTTCACCAAGACCACATACTCGTAGTTTCGTCAGTCCACCGCTCGTGGCAAAGGCAGTGAAATCGACAAGCCATGCAGAATAGTGCGGTAGTGGTCGCGCTGAGCAGGATAACACGCTTTTCTGTATGTCTATTCTTTTTAGCTTACTGAGTTTGTTTTTAATCCAAACATATCATATCTATATGTTTTTGGAATCAGGGACCGACAAGGAATAAGATGAAATTGTTTTTAAATCGATTTCGGAAAATTAATTTTAATCATAATTTTCATATTTTTAATTTTTAGAGCTTGTTTGTAATCCAAATATAACATATGTATATGTTTTTGGAATCAGAAAAGGACGAAGAATAAAATTAAATTGTTTTTGGAATGTTTAATACATTTTTTTTTTAATTACAAGTTTTCGATTTTTAATGACCAAACTCATTCATTAGTTTTTAAGCCACCAAGCTGAAATGCAATACCAAAGTCCGGCCTTTGTCGAAGATTGCTTTGCCAAAATTTCAATCAATTTGATTGAAAAATGAGGGTGTGACAGTGCCGCCCCAACTTTTACAAAAAGCCGGATATGACGTCATCAAAGGTATTTATCGAAAAAAAGAAAAAAACGTCTGGCGATATCATTCCCAGGAACTCTCATGTAAAATTTCACAAAGATCAGTCCAGTAGTTTAGTCTGAATCGCTCTACACACACACACACGCACACACAGACAGACAGACACACACACACACATACACCACGACCCTCGTCTCGATTCCCCCTCTATGTTAAAACATTTAGTCAAAACTTGACTAAATGTAAAAAAGACATTCACTGCTATTGCCGACTCTAAGAACACAGAAATGGCAGCTGAAAATATAAAAGAAGACGATAAATTACGTATTTCAATAATATCTAGTAGCAAGAGAACAGAAAGATATTCTCTGCTGTTTGCTTTTTCTAAGAACACAAAAAGATGCCATTCCGAACACCAGAAGAGGCACAGCAGAAATATATTAACAGGAAGAGAACACAACATTCTCCATTGTAAAACCCCCCCCAATACCTCAACCAGGGAGAAAACCCAATGCACATCTATACCCCGCTAAAGCATACCTTAATCCATAGACCAAATAGCCTGGACCGCCAACTCGTCACGTGACCCTTCGAGGTTACGACGCTCGACTTTCAGGGGCGCTTAGCGTCCGGTTTGAAAGGCCGAAAAACATGTTCCATATGCACTTTAGCTGAGTTTATTTTAGCATTTTTAGAACTTACCTCGGCAACTTAGTCCATGTTTACAATCGACACCGGATATGACATCCCCCTGATTTCTGAAAGGCCATGTAAGCGTAGGTTCCTAAATGCGAGAGGCCGCTACCTCGTAATAGAGAGAAAGAGCGGAGAGAGAGCTAGTTGGCGGTCCAGGATAAATGGTCTATGCTTAATCCCATTCACACAAACCCTTTAAAAACCACACATTGCTCAGGGCACCAAGACTGTCAAAGAAGAAGGCCACAGAGCTAGACTGACACGGGATGCAGCCTAGTCTTGAGAAAACAGCTACATCTGTCCAGCCCATATACAGTCCAAACCTGCCCTGGCGACCACCTCACGATAATGACCACCTGCCACTAACCACCACTCCAAAAGAGCCACTAGCTTTTTAAAATATTTTTTATATTATTAAGGTTTCCATAGCAACCAATAGACGATTTTCGGAAATAATTCCGTTGGATTTGTATTGGTTGTGGGAGAGTGACCTTTCTTGCAAAATGTCTGCCAAACGTTATTGGAGGTTCCAATTAATCACTAGCAAGGGGTGTGTGTGAAATACGTTGATGGGAGCATGCGTTTCCAACACTCCCGTCGCTAGTGATTGGCCCCTCCAATGTTTGGCAGAGGTTTTGCAAGAAAAGGTCACTCTCCCACAACACATACAAACCCAACAGAGTTATATTCGGAATTCACCAATTTTGGTCAGTCCCTTTTGTGGTGGTTATAGACAGGTTGGACTGTACCGGTTGGACTGTACCGGTTGGACTGTACCAGCCCATGTGCGCATACCTGTCAACCTGTACGGTTTCCCCGTATTGTGTACGGGATTTATCAAAATTTAGGTGTGTACGGCTTACACAGCCTAGCAGTACGGCAAATCGGGAAAACTGTATTGTACCGGAAGTTCATGTCAATGCTATGATCTTGACAACAATACACCCTTTCGGAGTCTCAGGCGAGAGCAAATCTCGCGTCGCGAGAAAATCCGCGCATTGCATGCTGGGATTGCAAATTGTACCAAACACGAGTTCTTCAGAAGAGGTACATTGCCGATTGCGTTCAAGTTTTTCCTCGTAAGCTCTTATCTCTTTGATATTTCTGTGGTTTTTGTCCCACGATAGTTTTATGATTTAAGCAGAATAGATCTCGAGTGTGTTTGGTACAACGGAGCGCCCCCTGCCGCCAAAAATGCGACTAGCCGCGCATGCGCACTCGAAACTCCGAAGGGGTGTATTACCTTACAAGATGCAAGTGACCATTAACACACATGTCAACTGAATGAAAGAGACACAGACAGAGTATGTGTGGTGCACGTTGTAGTGATCGACTGCTTGACTATGTAGATCAGTGAGTCCTTTAAAATAGCCCACTTCCATGGCTTCAGTGACCTTCCGGGTTTCAGATATCTGCATGATCTCTGACAAGTTTTATTTTGAGTTAGATACATGGAGGCCTTTTGAAAATTAGAATGTGGAACAAACTTACTAGTTACTTGTTTCTCTTTTAATTCAATCTATGATTCAACCATCATTTGAGAATTTAACTCCAGAAATGATGAATTGAAAAGCAGTATGAGAGATTATGCAAATGAGTATTAAAAATAGACCTGACAGTGCCTATGCTATTTTCCAAACCTCCTTCCTTTGAGCCGTTTTGAAATTAAGTTACCAATTGGAACTTACTGAAAACTGTTTTCTCATTTAAATTGAAGTTTTGAGTCAATAATTGTTGATAATTTACATCAGGACAAGGGAGGCAACTGTGTTATTTTTGGTTTTTATTAATTTGTCAGAAATTTTTCAAACATGGTTATTTTCCATCATGTAGATGAAACTTGTTTAAAATCAAGTTCATTCATGAGAGCGATTCTGGGGGGTAAACAGGCCAGAAGCTGGTTTTTGTATTTCAAAAAAAAAAGTTGGTGTGTAAGGGATTGTTACCTTGAATACAGTTTCTAGTCATATAAATACAGGTTGGCCTTGGAGGGGGTTGACAGGTCTGTGTGCGGCTTTATAAATCAACCAGTCTCACACCCCAAAGATTCAAGTAATGTTCAGGCAAACCCTAAGCATGAAAAAGATGGCCTTAACTATAGTGATTTAGAGGAGATTTTCCAGAAGCCGAGTGAATAGCGTATACTGATGAGCAGCAGATCTCTCCCCATCTGTAGCCAGCTCCAAACCGGCACCATTTTTGTTCCTGAAACATAAAGGATTATCCAGTGTTTGCATTAACTGTAAATTTACAGTATTTTAGTGTTTTGTTTTTTTCAGTCACACCTGCCCTGGCTTCACCTCTCGATAACGACCATCTACCCACAGCATCCACCCCAAACGATCCCCAATATCTATTTTTTAATATGTATGTAAAACATGTACACACCTTCAATCTCTTGCCACGTTATAGCCACCTCCCCTATCGTTATCTTGAACGACTGCGCCAAATACAGCATGTCAACGTCGAAGGCCCTGCACAAATATGTAATGAATTATTAAGAGCATTGAATCAAAAATGTTTCCCCAAAACTTTATTTGTGAAATAAATGAACACATGCATACTCAACAACTGAATTTTTTTGACACACAGTGCTCACACACACACACACACACACACAATCACACCACAGATGCACAAGATAATTCCTGCAGTCGCATGCATGCACAAATGTGCAGGTAGTTACCACTGCATTCATATTCATGAGCTTTCTCTCACCCATACAGTCATGCACATATGTTCAATGTATGCACACACAGAAACAGACAAAAGCACATGAACACACAAGCACAGGCAATCGCACAACAGACTTACAAGCCCTTTCTTGCAGTCACATTCATGAAAAATGCCCACACACCTGCTTACATCTTTATAAGATCCCACACACACACACAATCTCACCCACACACAATCTCACCCACACAACTGCTTACATCTTTATAAGATTCCACACACACACACAATCTCACCCACACACCCACCCACACAACTGCTTACATCTTTATAAGATCCCACCCACACACACAATCTCACCCACACACACACCCACACAACTGCTTACATCTTTATAAGATCACACAGACACACACACAATCTCACCCACACACACACCCACACAACTGATTACATCTTTATAAGATCACACACACACACACACACACACACACACACACACACACACACACACACACACACACACACACACACACACACACAAAGTTGAGATCAAATTACCATCTGTTGACGTGAAGGTTGTTAAAGAGAAGCTCTGCAGCGGGGCGCGTGAGAAGCTTGAAGCCACACTGAGTATCGTTGATTCCGCGAACACACAAGAACCACACCAGGAAGTGGAAGCCCTTCATCAGGAATGTTCGGAACATGGACCTCTGAAAGAAACCATAACCAAGTCAGGCCAGAGTCTTCATGACAAGATTGAATAACAAGGCAGGGGAAGTTAGCGCTCTAAAAATAGCCAAGAGTGAGAATCAAAAAAGATGATATGGTAAGTTATTGGAATGTTTGATTTTTGAAAAAACAAGACATTCACCAGTACATGGACTGCAAGTCGTTATAGTGGACAGAGAGACTTCTTCTTCTTCTTCTTCTTCGTTTATGGGCTAAAACTCCTAAGTTCACTCATGTTTTTTGCACGAGTGGAATTTTACGTGTATGATCGTTTTTACCCCACCATCCAGGCAGGATACGCCGATTTCAGGAGAAGCATACTGGGTATTTTTGTACTGTGTTTCCGAAACCCACCAAACTCTGGCATGGCTTACAGGATCTTTTCCGTGTGCACTTGGTCTTGTGCTTGCGTGTACATACGCAGGGGGGGATAAGGCACCAGCAGGTCTGCACATAAGTTGACCTGGGAGATTGGAAAAATCTCCACCCTTAACCCACCAGGCAGTCGTGATTTGAACTCACAACCTTCCAATCAGGAGGCTGATAGTTATCCACTACACCACTGCGCCCGTTGGACAGAGACAATTATGAGAAAAATGAAATTTTTTTGTTGCTTAATTAGGTTGGATGCAATCTATTGCTAGGAGATGGTCAGAATGGAATGGAATGATAAAAACTAAACGTTCTAATAATCTAACCTTTCTTGTTTTTCTGATTCTGGATATTTTAACGTTAGTAGTCTATCTGATTCTGGATTTTTGTTTAGGAGTAAGTGAGAACTATATGGAACCAGTCTCCTGTGTTAGTATGCTGTCTTAAAGGTGCCAGAAGACTTGTTCTGCATCGCTACTAATACTGTTTACTTTGTTATTTGAAACCTTAACCCCTTCACTGCCACAGTGGTAGTAACTTATCCGAATAGTCTATGGGAAAGAACTGTGTTTAGAACCCCTACAAGTACTTGGACAGTGGTTACCTCCCATTTAGTTTTCAGAAATGTCCTGAAATGTTGTTGACACAAATCCCACGTATGAGATACGGTTATGGGCGTACGATAAACAGAAAATGACCACGTATTACATACGGGGTGGGCAGTGAAGGGGTTAAAGAGAAGCACGCTGCCTTTCCTGTTTCTCAAAAAAAAATGAGTGCATGCCTTGATAACTGGAAGAAATGTGAACATAAAGACACATTCTCTGTTTATTGTACATGTGTTCATATTTCCATTTTCACCCACTCATTTTTCACAAGCCTTCTGAGTTTTTCCCTCCAAATTTCAGACTGATAAGAATACATTTAATTTCTATTTTATTCCCCCCAAAAAAAAGAAGAAAAAAAGGAGTAGAGTATATTGGCGCTGACACTTACCTCTGCTATGGCTTTGTCTTCTAGATGTGCTCTGGATCCACAAACAACTACCAGGTTGTCCTGTACACAAAATAAAAAGGGCGTGGGATCATGAAAACGTAAGAAAGCTTGAAATCGTTATGATTTAGACAGTGTACCTCTAGCTCTGTGAAAGCCAACAAAAGATTTAGAACTGGACAAAAAAAACCACAAAAAGCAACAACAACAAAACCCAACACACACAGCCTGTCCTAATCATTAAAGGGCAAGGGCAAAAGTTGATCTTTCTTTCTTTATTTGGTGTTTTATGTCGTTTTCAACCGCGAAGGTTATATCGCGACGGGGAAAGGGGAGAGATGGGATAGAGCCACTTGTCAATTGTTTCTTGTTCACAAAAGCACTAATCAAAAATTTGCTCCAGGGGCTTGCAACGTAGTACAATATATTACCTTACTGGGAGAATGCAAGTTTCCAGTACAAAGGACTTAACATTTCTTACATACTGCTTGACTAAAATCTTTACAAAAATTGACTATATTCTATACAAGAAACACTTAACAAGGGTAAAAGGAGAAACAGAATCCGTTAGTCGCCTCTTACGACATGCTGGGGAGCATCGAGTAAATTCTTCCCCCTAACCCGCGGGGGCCCCAGGGAGGGGTAAATCCTTCCCCCTAACCCGCGGAGGAGAAGCGATACAGTGGAAGCTCCCTCACACACACAAAAAAGAGAAATTCCGGTCTTAAAAGGAGGGAGTCTTAACACGGGCTTAAATTTACAGATGTTATGAATAGAAAATCAAAACAAACAAAAAGTCTCAAAAAAGGGAAGTCTTAATTTGAAGGGGGTCTTAAAGGCAGTTTCAATGTACAGCATAACCCCCCTTTATAGACCCCCCTAATTTAAGACGTCCTCCCTTTCAAGACCTAGTTTTCGCAGACTTTCTGCTAATAACCTCTCTGTAAATTAACCCCCATTTCAATACTCCCTCCTTTTTAAGACGTTTGTTTGTTTGTTTGCTTAACGCCCAGTCCACCACGAAGGGTGATATCAGGGCGGTGCTGCTTTGACATTGAACGTGCGCCACACACAAGACAGAAGTCGCAGCACAGGCTTCAGGTCTCACCCAGTCACATTATTCTGACACCGGACCAACCAGTCCTAGCACTAACCCCATAATGCCAGACTCCAGGCGGAGCAGCCACTAGATTGCCAATTTTAAAGTCTTAGGAATGACCCGGCCGGGGTTCGAACCCACGACCTCCCGCTCACTGGGCGGACGCCTTACCACTAGGCCACCATGTTGCTGTCTTTTTAAGACGTGATTTTCTGATTGTTGGTAGCTTTAATTGGGGGTTGTCTTGAAGGGGGGGCTCCACGTAGTGTGTCTGCTTACCTCTGTTTTCATCTTGTTCAGTTCTGCTTCCAGTTTGTCAAGGTCACTGAACTTGCTGGCCCCGTCGGCGTCGGCAAACAGCAACAAGCGTCCCCGTGCACTGAACATGCCCTGAAACAGAAAACACTGACTCTTTAACATCATTCTCTGAAGATACATTAAATGCATAGAGAACAGCAACAAGCGTCCCCGTGCACTGAACATGCCCTGAAACAGAAAACACTGACTCTTTAACATCATTCTCTGAAGATACATTAAATGCATAGAGAACAGCAACAAGCGTCCCCGTGCACTGAACATGCCCTGAAACACAAATAGACAACACTACCTCATAAGAATCGTTCTCTAAGGATACATTTAATACATAGAGAACAGCCCTTAGAAGATGAAAAAACAAAAGCCAATGAAAACATAACAGGAAAGCCTTGTTGCCTTGTCAAATGTTTTTCACAAATGGAAAGAAAACAAAAGGAAAAATACACACAAAAACACCCAAAACATGAATAATGACACATCATCTGAATTGCAATCAAGCTATGGTCTAGGATCAGTTTAACTGTAAGAGCATACACATGTTTAACACACTCTCGGCTGAGCTTTTAGGGCCATCACAATAGAAACACAGTGTCTGAAACCATCTTTAAGAGTGATAAAAGCACCACAGGGCTACGACATGGCATTTTACCTTGACATTGAATGTTTACAAGGAGACAAAGAATACAACGGCAGCAACTGAAAATCTGGAAAACTCTTGCAAAGCCATGAATGAGCTTACCAATCTGACCGCGCCTCCCTTCCCCCGGTTTTCTTTTAACGTCAGCACACGCACGTTGTCCACTCCGTACTTCTCACAGTACTTCAGGGCGGTCTAAAACACAAATTAAATTTGAGAAACAGGCGGAAGTAAGCAATCTAGATGCATACGACATGTGCAATAGAGTACAAAATAGTTGTGTGGAACCAGTCTCCTGGCACTTGAGAGAATAAGCAGCATTGAAATAAACAAACTTCCATCCTGCTTCCCTTTGATTTTTGGATCTTAAAACAGCGTTCCACCTTATTTGTTTAAGATCCTTTATGTTCACCAATGCATCAACATAACATGCAATGCTTAAAAATAAATTCATGAACTGGGAAACAACTTAACCAGACAGGCAGAAATAATGCAATGAGAATATAGCATACTGAATGACACAACTTACAAATCAATCTTAAATTCCTGATGCTCAAATTTATCTATGAATCTTTTTCTCCATCCAACCATGCATCCATTCAGAAGCAATATGTGACCCTCCACCAAGGAATGAGTCGCATGTCACCTTTGCATGATTTTCATATTTGTACATTTTCTTAAAGAGATTTTTATGCTCTATCCAGTGGTGAAAACCGTTTTAGAAAAGAGCGAAAACTGTTTGAGTTATAAGCCTGTGACTAAGGTGACCCTCACACTGTTACCAGACACTCCCCGGACTTATATTAAGCCTAGCGCAGAACCGCGCGAGGTGACATGCGACTCATTTCGTGGTGGAGGGTCACATATAATAAAGGAACGCAGAAAGACAAAAACAACAAGGGAGTCTAATTCACAGAAAAAGAGGAAGAAAAGCAAGTACGTGTAGAAGAATCATTCAAGAGCAGCTCTCCACAGAACAATAAATCTCATGCACCTTCTTCTTCTGCGTTTGTGGGCTGAAACTCCTACGTACACTCGTGTTTTTTGCACGAGTGGAATTTTACGTGTATGACCGTTTTTACCCTGCCATTTAGGCAGCCATACGCCGCTTTCGGAGGAAGCATGCTGGGTATTTTCGTGTTTCTATAACCCACCGAACTCTGACATGGATTACAGGATCTTTTCCGTGCGCACTTGGTCTTGTGCTTGCATGTACACACGAAGGGGAATAAGCCACTAGCAGGTCTGCACATAAGTTGACCTGGGAGATCGGAAAAATCTCCACACTTAACCCCCCAGGCGGCCGCAGCCGGGATTCGAACCCTCGACCTTCCGATTAAGAGGCCGACGTCTTACCACCCCACCACAGCGCCCGTCTATCTCATGCACCAAAATGATGAACTGACATAATGCACGCACGCACACATGCTAGATTCTTACCGATGTCGTATTGTCCTTACTGCCATCATCAACCACAATAATTTCATAGCTGAATGAACGGTTCTTTTTCTGTAGGGAGAAAAAAAGGAGTAAAATATAGTGACAGTTTACAAATTACTGCTATATGCACATTAGAGCAAATGGGCAAGGCGTCTGAAGCATGAATGAATATGGAGATGAGGTTGGTCATTTTCATGAATAAATATTATATGAATTATGATTAACCATTGCCTTGCTTGCGTCTTCCCAGCAAGTTTCTTGGAAAATTTGCTCAGACAAGTGTGAGCTTGTGACCGACGACAGTTACGGTGCACATGCACTTGTGTAAACCCGTTTGAACTTGTGAACTCGGGTACCCCTGTACTATCGGGGATCCACTAAGGTTTCCGAGACTGTGTTTTGTCGTTATTGGAATGGTCTGACGGAAGAGCCGATTCTTAAATTTGCATAGGTAAAACGATTGTTTTTTGGTATAAGTTTCTGGAGTAAATTGTGATTAATGTTTTTGTGAACAAGAAACAATTGACAGGTGACTTTATTCCATCTCTTTTTTTCTCTCCGCCGCGATGTAATTTTGAATAGTTGAAGGTGATGTTAAACACCAGGTAAAGTAAATTGGCACTCGGTTACACAAGTTTATTATCTGTATCATAAGTGTTTGTCTGTCTGTGCACTTAAAAGACCGCTGGATCAAAGTACAGTGAAGTAACGTTTTGTTTGATCATAAATTAAACGTTCCAATACCATACTATTCTTGTTTCTTGATTCTGAATTTTTGAACTTTGGCAGTCTATCTGTTTTTGGATATATGAATAAATAATTTTAGAAGACAGAGAGCCTTCTAATTGGTTGAAATCACAACAAATCTCAATTTCAAACAGTTCAAACCCAGTTTCGTGGTGTACCCCTCAGCCCCGGGCACCAAATATGCAGCTTTCAAGGTATACAGTAGTACTCCCCCTTAACAACCCCCCGGTTTACGACCACCCCCTTTTTACGACTGATTTTTCTACCACGGATGCGTTCTACTATATAATGAACCCCCAGTGAACGACTCACCCCAAAACGCGACTTACGACCGAGCTTTTGGGGATGAATTACGACTTTCGCGCATTTTCAGTCGAGCAGACAAAAACACAACATGGCGGCTCTCGTGCAACTACCGTGAGAAAGAAAAAAAAACGAAATCTCGCACGCGCGAGATCCTAATACATCCGGTTTTCCTCTGTACGCTATCTTGTCACGACGACTTGTTGACAAACGAAGATTCGCGAAAGAAAGAGAAAAGCGCCGACTCTTGAGTAGAGAGCTAATAAAGTAATCGCTAATCGAGCGAAATGGCAATCCGCGGCGACTTCCTTAGGAGTCGGGAAGACGCAAATCCTGTGTATCGTCAATGATAAGGACTCAGTGTTATCGAGATGGCGAGAAGGACAGTGAAGCGAAAGTACGCAAAGAGAGGTGCCTGTGCTAAAACCTCAACGATCGTGTATGGGACAAGTTTAGCGATGCAAGGCGAAGAAACATTCATGTGAGCGGAAAGATAATTCGGGAGAAAAGTCGTTATGCTTTCCATCGAGTTAGGACATTCGGATTTTACTGGTTGCGCCACAATGTCAAATGTGCTTCACTCAGCGGGGAGCGAGCATTACGCCATGAGTAAATTTTCTTTGAAATTTGAGTTAAAGTTGTTCTGCTGTAATGTGTTTGGGTGTGTGTGTGTGTGTGTGTGTGTGTGTTGATATGACAGTAAACTGCAACTGTGTGTTTGTGTGTAAACATGACAGTACGTACACTGCAACCAAATTCATGACCGCCCGGGCCAAAAACTCAAACCACCATTCTAAGACCCCCCCCCCCCCTTTTTACGACCTAATTTTCAAGGTTTTTCCAAAGTCGTAAATAGGGGGTTCTACTGTATATATATCTTCTTCATAAGTTTACTTAAACTTAAATCTGCAAATAACAATTGAATTTGAGGAATTTGAAGTCTCACCTGTCTTTCTTCCAAATACTGCAAAGCTTCGTCCATCATTGGTGGCACTGAAAACAACAGGGATCCATGATTGACCACATGTAAAATCAAAATAAAAACAAGTCGCGTAAGGCGAAATAACAACATTTAGTCAAGCTACCGAACTCACAGAATGAAGTGAAACTGAACGCATTGCTTTTTTCACCAAGACCACATACTCGTAGTTTCGTCAGTCCACCGCTCGTGGCAAAGGCAGTGAAATCGACAAGCCATACAGAATAGTGCGGTAGTGGTAGCACTGAGCAGGATAACACGCTTTTCTGTATGTCTATTCTTTTTAGCTTACTGAGTTTGTTTTTAATCCAAACATATCATATCTATATGTTTTTGGAATCAGGGACCGACAAGGAATAAGATGAAATTGTTTTTAAATCGATTTCGGAAAATTAATTTTAATCATAATTTTCATATTTTCATATTTTCAAATATAACATATGTATATGTTTTTGGAATCAGAAAAGGACGGAGAATAAGATGAAATTGTTTTTGGATCGTTTAATAAAATATTTTTTTTAATTACAAGTTTTCGATTTTTAATGACCAAACTCATTCATTAGTTTTTAACTGCCACCAAGCTGAAATGCAATACCAAAGTCCGGCCTTTGTCGAAGATTGCTTTGCCAAAATTTCAATCAATTTGTTTTAAAAATGAGGGTGTGACAGTGCCGCCTCAACTTTTACAAAAAGCCGGATATGACGTCATCAAAGGTATTTATCGAAAAAATGAAAAAAAGTCCGGGGATATCATTCCCAGGAACTCTCATGTCAAATTTCATAAAGATCGGTCCAGTAGTTTAGTCTGAATCGCTCTACACACGCACACACAGACAGACAGACAGACAGACAGACACAGACACCACGACCCTCGTCTCGATTCCCCCTCTATGTTAAAACATTTAGTCAAAACTTGACTAAATGTAAAAACACCAACAAAAAAACCAGTACATAAAAAAAAACACCTTGCTTTTTCAGATTTTCTGTTCATAACCTCTGTCAATTTAACCCCATTTTAAGACTCCTCCTTTTTAAGACCTGATTTTCTGATTTTTGGAGGTCTTAAAAGCGGGATCAACTCTATACAGGCAAAAAGAAGAAGAAACTGTACAATGCAACTCACATCTCTCCTCCTCGTTATAAGCTGGCACGATGACAGACAGGTCTATGCTGGGAGGATCCGAGATATTTGGGAAAAGAATCTTGCTGTCCTTCTTCTTTGGGTCTGTGAAATACTTCTCATTTTCATGACGATGTAGGTCAGGGTTCGGATCCGTTGTCGCCCTGACGATTAAGATGACCTGTAAAAAGAAATACAAACACATATATTTGTGTACACTACATTGGGGTGTGCACGTTAAAGATCCCACGATTGACAAAAGGGTCTTTCCTGGCAAAATTGTATAGGCATAGATAAAAATGTCCACCAAAATACCCGTGTGACTTGGAATAATAGGCCGTGAAAAGTAGGATATGCGCCGAAATGGCTGCGATCTGCTGGCTGATGTGAATGCGTGATGTATTGTGTAAAAAAATTCCATCTCACACGGCATAAATAAATCCCTGCGCCTTGAATATGTGCGCGATATAAATTGCATAAAATAAAAATAAATCCCTACGCTTAGAACTGTACCCACGGAATACGCGCGATATAAGCCTCGTAATGATTGATTGATTGATATATATATATAGATCTGAAAAGGGCCTCATTGCCACACCCTCCCCCCCCCTTTACCCTCGTTGGCAGCAGCCCCATGGGAAGAGCACAATGCAAGAGTATTTAAAAAAAAAAAGTGCAATGCTAAAAACTATCACTCATTTCATAACCGGAATTTTCTGTCCCGTCGGATACTGTCTCAAGACTGGATGTGTTGAATGCGTTCCATGTACATGTACCTACATATCAGCATCCTAATATGTGTTGGCTTCAGGACTATCTGGATCTGGATCTGGTAAGGCCAAGGGTACGTTGCAGGAGCCAGTATTGGCTATCGTCGCAACAGAAAATGTGAAAGCGCAGCGCCTATTTAAAAATTAAGACCTTGCGCTCTGCTGTTTATCTAACGTGTAGATCATGCATACACAATTGTTGTGGAACGTTCTAGACACTCCAGACAAATCGTACTCAATAAAAAATTAAAATCATCCTAAATGCATGATGCAATAAACCCTATCGGTATTCCAAGCTCTCGTAATCTCTCGCAAACTTCAGAGCATAGCAAAGCATGCGGTACAGCGATCTCGTGCAAGCTGCACAAGCCAAGGTTCAAAGTTCTCGCGATGTTCAAAGCATAACAAAGAGAGTGTCTCGCGAGAGCTGCTCAGATACCGAAAAGGTCTATTACAACCCTAGCTTACACCGGCCATATGCTGAGATCATGCATTGAGCATACTATAGGTATACAATTGTTGATCCAGTTTGAACACTGATTGTGCCTACTCTGACTTGATTACAGAAAAACATCTATATCACTATCAGTATCAATGTGGACGTCATCTGAACAAACAGCAGAGTCAACTGAATCAACAAATGCAGTTAATCTTCATGTGTCACTGTCAGGACTCAGAACTTCGGTGAGCTTAAAACTTCATACAAAGATGAAGGAAAAGCAAACTCCTACCAACACACGCAAAAAAAAACTACAGTAATTACTAAGAAAAGAGACTTTACGAACTGTTTTCAATTTCAACACAACAGCTTGCTGGACCAATCAAAAGTAAACAGCAAAGCAAGCACTGAAGCAGGCCTTTCAACAAGTACTTGATGGCCGAAGTGTACACTTTCCCTACGCCTTGCATTTCACGCCTAGAAAACAAATTCCGTTACGGCAGACGACTGGAAATATTGCTTCAAGCCGATACTCACCAAAACAAGTCCAATGACTGCTAGAAAAACGAGGAGAAGCAAAATACTGAGCAAACTAACACCCAGTATTGTTTCCATGTTGAGCTTTCGTCTGCAAGTTTTCATCAGCCGGAAGTTGCCGGTGAATGCGGGTACGGCAAAAATGGAAGAGATATTTAGCGAATTTAGACGTTATTTATTATGTGTCAAGAAAGTAATGTTTATATATATAATGCATTGTTACTCTATTGGTAACAACTACTGCATTAGATTATTATTATTATCATCATTATTATTATTATTTTTATGAGAAAAAATAAAAAACCACCATAACTTCTTCTACATACACAGTGCTTGCTTTGTACTCCATCTGCCTACAAACCCAGTACTCTTGGGGGAAAATATAAATAAAATATATATACAAAACATGATTTTTTTTTAAATCCTCTGATATATCTGAACAGGCAAAGAGAATCAACCCCCCCCCCCACACACACACACACACACACCACCCCCCACCCTAAAAAATCTTTAAAAAAAAAAATGTATACAATGATAAACAATCTGTTTGAAGCAAACTGAAAGTCTTGCCTAAAAAAAAACATACAACAACGATTGACCCAAATACTTACATGCACACATACACACACCCACACCCACACACAAACAAACACACAATAACAGCTGACGCACAAACCTATACATTGCCAAATCTCATCATGCTTGCGAACACAATCACACACATACATGAACACACACACTGAAATGATGCACCTACACACATGCACACAAACAAACACACACACACACGCTCGAAACACAAGCACCATCACAATAACACACACACGACACCCAACCCTGTCAATTTCCAAATCCCAACATGAATGCAAGCTCATATATAGGTATATTTCTCATTTGAAAAATCAAACATTTAATTTGTTTGTCCATGCATTGTGTGTGTGTGTGTGTGTGTGTGTGTGTGTGTGTGTGTGTGTGTGTGTGCGCATGTGTGTTTGTGCGTGTGTGCGCATCTGTGTGTGTGTGTGTGTGTGTGTGTGTGTGTGTGTGTGTCTGTAGATCTGTTTAACAAAAAACAACCACATGTTCATGATATTGTGGATGGATAAAATGGCGCAATTGATAATTAATAAGCTTCTGTGTTAAAATGTGCACATTTTAATCTGAGCAATAAGAGGTGGAAAAAAACTTTAAAAAAGAAAAGTAAAAGGTGTACATTTAGTATTGAATAAAATGTGCATCATTATGTCAGCACAGGTAAACACCTAACATAGTCTGTCTCTGTCTCGTCTTAGTAACAAACACACGTGCACACACACACAAACACACACATGTACACACACACATGTACACACACACATGTACACACACACACATATACACACACATGTACACACACACACACACATGTACACACTCACACACACATGTACACACACACACACACACACACACATGCGCACACACACTCACACTAAAACAGAACCCTAGTTTCACAATGACAAAAATGACAATGTGATTAGAATTTTGACAAAACAGAATATAAACCTGTTAAGATTTGTAACGAAGTTGGTTTCATAAAACTGTAACAAATGTAGCAGCTGGTAGAACATACTTTCAAACACTGAAACATGCATGCACATTTTATAAGCAAGCTAGATATAGGTTTTGTTGAAAAAAACAACAATAACAAAACAAAAAACAAAAAAACCACACACAGAAATATGGAAAAGTGACATTTAGAGAACCAGAAAATGTATAGTTTGCACCCTCACCCCCCACCCCGCACCCCCATAATTGTTATCCAAGGTTGCAGTTCTATGCAATAAAAACAGTCTGCTGTTTTAATTGTCTCATCCCTCTGCAAAGTTCACGATGAAAGATGTTGTTTTTTTTTTAATCGCAAACGTAATAAGTGTAAGACAAGCTACACTAAGAAACAATAACATTTTTGTTGTTGAAAAGACGACGCTTCTTGGAATAAGACAAGACGAGAAATACGAGACTGCTTTTGGCTTCCTACTTTCTGGCATGTGGATGCCCGGAACTACATTCATAAGGAAACCCTGGACGATCTCATTAATGGGCAGGTGAGTTTGGTTGGCTGTTGCAAATGCCATCGTCTTTAGTCATGCCTGAATTCTTGTTCAGCTTACTTGTATTGTTTTTAAAGAGACTAAGTGAAGCAGTTTGGTTCCCTAAACACAAGAACTACGGATAACAGACAAACCTCCAACCAAAACAGCTGTGCATAATACCTATTTTTAGATGGACTAGCCGGGGATTTCTTGTCAAGGCCATAATGTGTGACGTCATAGTTCATGAAAATGGCGGTTCATTCAGGCTGGTAGGCATGGATCAAGTCCATAAATCGTTGATTTTGTCGATTATCGGGACATTTAGTAGGCGGATACTATGGCAGAACCTAGACGAGTGGAGTTTCAAACGATTTCAACTTGTAAAGAAGATAAAAAGGAAACAAAACGGGTACTAATACCGAGATTCACCCTTGCACTTGGTGAGTCGACGGCCACAACGTGTCCTGAGTTTTCTTTCACGGAGTTGGTGAAAAAAGAAAAGGTAAGTGGACAAAGGACCTCAAATTGCCAGAAAATGTCGACCATTTCATCCACCTAACATTCATAGTTTTGTTCATCAATGATTTACAAGGACCGTCAAAAAATTTGCAGGAAACTCCAGCGTACGGTTGCTTTGGAAACTGCCATGCTTCATAGGACAGCCTGTCTCCGATGTGTGAAATGTTCGGTAGAGATGTACTACCACAGCTTGATAATGCTCAGAAGTTGCAATGAAAATGGCTAGACGAAAGGCTGTGCGCCATGTTGAACCTTCCCCTTGTGGTCTCAACCAAATGTACAATATCTGGGAGATTTTTGTTAGATTTCTTTTTGTCCCAGATCCAACCTTCTTTTAATGAAAACTTTTCATATTGCTCTGTAAACGGGTGGGATATGCAATCTCTGCTCTTGGTTGAGGCATAATCTATGAAAATTTGTTCTGTTTTGGGCTCAGTCTTCTTCTAGTTCTAGGTTGTGGATTTGCAAGCCATATTGGAGGTCTGAATAATGTGTGCTTCACCCAACACATTCTGTACACAGCTCGCTGGCTTGCTGTGGCAACTAGTCTTCCCCCAGTTCGTGTTTTACCTTTGGCCCTCTCTGCTGCATGCGTGCATTTCTACACGTTTTGTGACATCGCGGACTTCGGGACCGTTTCATGAAATTTTAAAGTTTGAACTAGTTTCTCGAAGATGCACTTGATTTGGTCACTTATCTGAGTATTTTCCTTGTTGCACAATCAGGACAAAAATGATATGTTTGATGACTGTCTGTTTTGTCTCTTCTACGTGAGGAAAGCACAGTTCTTGATGATAACTTATCAAGGTTGTTTTTGTGAAGGAAAGTGAAAACTGAAAGTGTGATTATACAAATTATCTCAATCTTCTAATAATACATGACGTCATCGAGCACAGTACACCTTTGATTGCATATCGATTTTTCTCTTTGCGTGAGTGATTATCGGAGTCGGGTTTGTGGGCGGAGTCACAGAATGGGGTTAGGGCTATTTTTAGCCTAGGCAGCGCTTACTTTAGCGGTGTAGTTTAGCGCGCGGCGCTTTTATCGGCTGAAGTAGGGCGCGTTTTGAAATCGATCGTGCGCGTGCGGGGATGCTGTCACGGCTGATTGGGTTCGCTGCTGATTGATTCGGCTGATCGGGTATCGGCGTTTGGGGTCACAAACGGGGGCAAGGCCGGGTCATGTGTACTCGCGCTGGCGGTAGGCGCTGTCGTGTCGGCTGCCAAGCGCTGTGCGGGGTGATGGCTTATCGCTCGCGCTATGCTTTTACTGTGGGCGGCGCGCTCTTCTGGCGCTGTGTGTTTCGCTCTTCCTCGTTTCTTTTCATCTTGCTCTTCCTCGTTTTGCCGTCGGTGTCTTTGTCTTCTGCCGTTTCTAGTGATTGAAGATGCTTTAGAATTAATCGTGTGTTCAGAGGAAAATATTGTCCTTAGACCTTACATTCTTGGTTGGAGTTTGGACCTCTCTTTCTCTACAAATAAAAACCTTTGGCTTTGGTTTTATGTGGAACAGTGCATGATGATGTCCTACTTTTATTCCTTCTTCTCTCATTCCGAACTTTGTGCACTCTAATCACTACATCAGGCGGGTATCACGTACACATTTATTTATAACAGTCTTCCAGTTGGCTGCTGGTGATTCAGCATTCTTTGCGCGAATCTCTTGTTGAGGCTTTTCTTCGTGCATCGCGAGATTCGTTTGTGTGTGTGTGACGGAGAGGAGGGGGGGGGGGGGGGGGAGACTGGCTGACTGACTGACTGACAGAATGTTATTTTTATAAGAAAAAAAGGTTTAAAACAATGCCTGCTGATCATTGAAATGTTATCTAAGCAAAGTAGTCGTAGCACATATTACGGTGTGTGTGTGTCACTGTGAGAGAGAGGGAGATAGGGGGGGGGGGGGGGGGGAGAGAATGAAACTGAACTTCATTACAAAAGGATATATGTTTGAGGCAAAGCCTAATCTTAAAACCTGGCCCTTATGCAAACACTTAATACAGACGCACATTACATTTGTAAGAAGAAGAGAAAAAATCATATTTTCTCGTACTCTACAACACTACAAAAAGGAAACACATTTCAATCATACACACTATAGGCTAAGTTGTATTATATGCATTGCATGATAAATCCAAAACAACTGCATGATGACAAGGAAAGAAAGAATTGACACGAGAGAGAGAGAGAGAGAGAGAGAGAGAGAGAGAGAGAGAGAGAGAGAGAGAGAGAGAGAGAGAGAGAGAGAGAGAGAGAGAGAGAGAGTTGTGTGGTAGGCCTAATGGTATTGTCAAACTCACATATGGGCATTGATTGATACTTTTATACTGTTAATGCAGGAAAATTATCTGGATTCTAAATTTTTTTTTAAGTTAACCAAAAAGAGGTTTTGGTGTTTATTGCACTCTCTTAGTTGGATGTACTTTTTTCTGTGCACTTTTGATTAAGGCATTAATACATTTTATTATTGTACACTCGTGTGCTACCAACAGTTAACTTCAATATTTTGAGTTTGAAAATCACCCTTTTTTGTGGTAGAAATCAGCATTCACAAAAGTAAGTGAAGTTTGTGATATTTATGGAATGAATTTTGTACATGTACTAAATGTATTTAGAAGTATCTTTTACAGTCATAATTAACAGGGATGAGAGAAGAGTTGACTTATTGTTAGATACAGTGACCCCCCCCCCCCCTCCTTTTAAGACCCCCTCCCTTTTAAGACCTTATTATTTCAGATTTTCTGTTCATAACCTCTGAAAATTTACCTCCATTTTAAGACCCGATTTTCCAGTGATGGCGCTAATATTTTTTCAAACTGGTACACAAACTTTTATGATGAAAACTATCCAGAAAAAAAGGTAGGCTGGTCATTGGAACCAGTAAGAGTCCAACTCCGAGTACTGGTTTTGTTGTCTTACCAGTGAAAAAAACCCGTAGTTCTAAATATTGAACCGGTAGGTTATACCGGCAGCCAATTATTTTCCGGTATTTTCTCATTTCAACCGGTAAAATACCGTTAATTACCGGTTAACGCCAATACTGTTTTCTCCAATTTTTGAAGGTCGTAAAAAGGGGGTTCCCGTGTAGCACAAAAACTTTTCAGTCAATATTATTGCCAGACCTTGGTGTTCGGTCATTTAGTGGTTTACGCATGCTTTTTTATCAGACGCACTGTTGTGACACTGGGCGAATGTTCGATAGCTTTAACATGTAGGATGTCTTCTGACAGAACATTTTTGCAGCCAGGACATTTTGAGCGATACATAGTTTGAAAAATTGAGTCCAGGTCCTTCTTCTTCTTTTTCTTCCGTAGAGGACTGGGTTCTTGAGAACGTCTCAGAGTCCTGCGGTTGAGTCACTGTTACCGAGAGTGGCTAGCTCCGGCAAACAGGGAGATTAACAAGTCGCTTGAAGCGATATAAAAACATTTAGTCAAGCTGTCGGCATTAAAGTAACAGATTAACGCCAAAAAAAACAGTCATCGCCAAGACTACATTGAGATAGTCTCGAGTAACCACATCAAAAGACGGAGACGGGTCACGCTCGTCTCCGCGTACTGCGGACGCAGTACTTACTTAAGGCAACAACAAAAAAGTTGTATGTTTCTGGTCACTCGACCCTACCTAGTTTTTTCCCGCCGACCCTAGACTTTTTTTTATTGCATTTGTAAAAGAAAAAAAGCGTCAAAACGAAAGTAACAGACGACACAAGGGGGATAACCCCGCATCCCTTTTGTCTCATTTGTTTTGTAATGTGTTGTCTTTCTCTTTGTATAGTAAGTCCAGTCTCTTTGCGTCACTGTATAGTTATTTTCTACCCTGACCAAAAAACAAAAACAAAATCCCTACCTACCTACCCTATTTTTTGTAGCCATGTTACCAGAAACATACAACTTTTTTTTGTTGGCCTAACCTATTTTCTGTAATTCTGAGCACATTTTTAGAGTAAGCATGACATATGTATATATTTTTGAATTCAGGAGGAATTGAGGAATACGATTCAATCATTTTCAAATCTGATAGTGAAAACTCGATTTTAATGACAACTTTAATGAGCAAACTAATTAACTAATTCTCACGCTGCCAAGCTGAAATTCAATCCCATAGTTTGGACTTCATCGATGATTGCTTGACCAAAGTTTCAATCAATTTGATTGAAAAATGAGGGCGTGACGGTGCTGCCTCAACCTTCACAAAAAGCCGGATATGACGTCATCAAAGACATTTATCGAAAAAATGAAAAAAACATCTGGTGATATCATACCCAGGAACTCTCATACAATTTCATGAAGATCGGTCCAGTAGTTTTCTCTGAATCGCTGTACACACACGCGCACACACATACACACACACACACATACACACACTCACACACACAACAACCCTGGTCTCGATTCCCCCTCTATGTTAAAAAGGAAAAGGTGGGGAGGTTAAAACTATGTACAGGGGAGAGTGCGTTGCTAAGGTCCAACTGACCTATTGTCCTCCCTGTCTAGGAACAACACTTTAAAGTATTATGTACAGTGGAACCCCCCATTTAAGACTCCCTTTCTTTTAAGACCTTGTTTTCTCAGATTTTCAGTTCATAACGTCTGTAAATTTACCCTCCTTTTTAGGACCTGATTTTCTCAGATTTTTGGAGGTCTGAAAAGTCTACTGTATCAGTAAATCTATGTTGTATTAATTATCAGAATAAAGATGTTCGACCATGATAATGATATTGATAAATTAATCAGTGTTGTTGCCAGGCCTCGGTCTTCGGTCTCTGACGCATTCCTTTTTGATTTGACGCATTGGACCTAACCTTGTCCAGTCGATTGACCGATAGTTTTTACGTTTTGGTGGTCAACTGACCGATACATATTCGTACAAGGCGGACAAGGTCTGCAATGAATGGAATGGGAGTTGCAAAGTCGGAAAACAAACCCCGATCGAAATGCTCATGTTCGATTTCGCTACAAGTGAAAATGCACTCGGTGCCGAGTCCGTGTTTGACAGTTTGTCGTCATTGACACTCGAGGCTGCGTTTACGGAAATACCCGATCCAGCCGGTGCACCTGTTTACCGAACACGGTGCAAACAGCGGAAAGTTCATCAATGGCTTTATTGTCATTTTTGCGTAAAAAGATAGAATTAAATCTGGACTGTACATTATTTTGCATTGCATGTATCAAAGGTATGGCGGTACAATTTGGACCTATTGTTTTTTTAAAGCCAGGACATTTGGACCTATTGTTTTTTTTAGGGAGGTCCAAATGACCTATTGTCTTCTTAGGCTGGCAACAACACTGATTAATTGATACTGATGGCACCAAAGCACTGTGTATCACTATCAGTTATGGTGAGACATTGTGACACTGACAATGTCACCTCGCTATAGATATCCAGTTATTTTATTATTCAGTTCCTGTTACCTGACCAGTGTTTCTACTTCTTCTGCATTCATGTTAGTGACACTGTCAGTGTCACCTCCCTATTGATATCCAGTTATTTTATTATTCAGTTCCTGTTACCTGACCAGTGTTTCTACTTCTTCTGCATTCATGTTAGTGACACTGTCAGTGTCACCTCCCTATTGATATCCAGTCATTTTATTATTCAGTTCCTGTTACCTGACCAGTGTTTCTACTTCTTCTGCATTCATGTTAGTGACACTGTCAGTGTCACCTCCCTATTGATATCCAGTCATTTTATTATTCAGATCCTGTTACCTGACCAGTGTTTCTACTTCTTCTGCATTCACGTTAGTGACACTGGCAATGTTGCCTCCCTATTCAGATATCCAATCATTTTATTCTTCACAGTTACTATTACCTGACAAGTGTTTCTACTTCTTCTGCATTCACGTTAGTGACACTGGCAATGTTGCCTCCCTATTCAGATATCCAATGACCAATCATTTTATTCTTCACAGTTACTGTTTGTTAGCTGACCAGTGTTTTTACTTCTTCTGCATTCCTGTTTTTCTTCTCAACTTTTGTTCTATGTCTCTATTAAAGGCACACTACCCCTCCCGTAAACCATCACAGATACTGTCAGGCTTTTACACACAGTACAAACACCCTTTCATTTAAACACTCACCGCTTGAGAACATCCTAGGTGCTCTACGTAAAGAGCGAGCAATTTTCAAAAAATTAATTTTGTAGATTGTCTGAGTCAGACAATCGGACGGTGCGTTTTGGCGCTAGACCTAACTTTTAAAATCTAAATAATAAATTGACAGCTTGTTATACAAACATTCTTATATATCATAAAAGAAATCTTTTTTTATCAAGCCAAGATCAGTACAATTCGAATTTTAGAAAGAAAAGCCCGGAAGCAGGGTCACGCAAGGTCGTGGTTCTCGTAGCAGACGACGGTTATGCCTATCGCCAGTTCCTCTGAACAGTCAAAAGTCATCGCTAGAGTTCGTGTGAATCGCAGCCGTGTGTTGCATGCTTTTAGATTCAGAGGTACATAATAACGTGCTATTGCAGATAAGTTTACAGCGAGTCGCATTGAAATCACAAACTGACGACTACATTGTGAAAAAAGGGAAACTGGATCACACGGGTTCACGATGGCTCAGGGGTAAGATAAGCCACTTAAAAATAAATTCTTTGAAAATTGCTCGCTCTTTACGGAGGGCACCCAGGATGTTCTCAAGCAGTGACTCGAGTGAGTGTTTAAATGAAAGGGTGTTTACTGTGTGTAAAAGCCTGACAGTATCTGTGATGGTTTACAGGAGGCTAACTGTGCCTTTAACTTTACATGATGAAATAAATGAACACTTCATTGTCCACTTCCAGAAAAGTGTGTCGGAGCCCGAGAATGACGACCCATTTGGAGCTGAGGATGATTGCCATGACGAGGTGGCTGCCCTGGCCCAAAAGTTGGAGGAAAAATATGTAAGTACACTCGTCTCAGTGCTTTCCCAGAGCCAGAGGACAATACTGGATAGACACATTCTGGAAATAACTCTGTCGGGTTTTGATGGGTTGTCGTAGAGTTGCTATTCCTTGGAAACATTGAGTCAAACAACACACGACTTCTCCACACGTCGCTTGATCTGTGCTCTGAGGGACACGATCACATCCGCTATGCTGATTGTCAGCTCAGTTGAAAAGAGCGCTATGTTGAGCGAACAGTGGAGAAAGCACTGGGATGTCAATCGTTCGCATGGTTTCACTGGCACTGATGGTCGCCTGCAGAAGTACGCCATTTGCTAGTAGTAGTAGTTGGCCAACAATATCATGTGTAGCTTGACTCAGTCTTTCTTTGGTAAAGCAAGGAAAAACAAGGGACCGCGACTTTTCTACAGCCCATTAAAAGTTGACAGAGTTATTTCCGAACATTGTTTATTGGTCAGTTGAACTTTGAAAATGGATTGAAAATATTGTATCATTGTATGTGTCTAAATGCTATGGCTTTGTCCATTTAGCAGTGTTGTTCCCACTCTAATGCCTCACTCATTTACACCTACTCTTTTGATCTGATGAATAGTTTTGACCCCAGGCTGGTCAAATGTTTGATAGTTTTGACCCACGTGATGTCTTTTGACACAACAATTTTTAGCGGCCAGGACATTTTGACCGATATATATTTTGAATCCAGGTCCAACTGTCTTCTGTGTCTGGGAACAACAGAAGTGTGCAGTCATGCAGGTAACTGTTTCTTCGTAGGATCTCAACGTCAATTTTATTTGTTTATTTATTTATTTTATTTCTTATTTAATTCAGGGTCCGAAACCTGGCAAGAAAACTGGCAAGAAACGCAAGCTGAAATGTCTGGAGGACGAGTACTTTGACCTTGGGGACGGTTACGATGTGGACGATCCCTTCATCGACAACACTGAAGCTGTAAGTAAAGACAAGTCAATTGTGTGCGTGTGTGTGGTATGCTCCATAATGCCTTGGCCACCACAATATGATTTTGGGAATACCTTTACCTTTATTGGGGGGTAGGAGTTGAGATCTCTCTAACAGCTCGCTCCCCTAAAATCAAATATGATTATGGAAATACCTTTACCTTTTTTTCTCAGTACGATGAAGTGGTTCCCAGCTGCCTGACGACCAAGCTTGGTGGTTTCTACATCAACAGCGGAACGCTGGACTTCAGAACTGTGGACCAGGACCAAGAGGACTCAGCCGGAGAGTTTATCACCCCCCTCGTCAAGAAGAGGGGCAGACCCAGGGTTAGCACTGTTGTCAGCATGTTTATTTGTACAGTTTATCACCCCCCTCGTCAAGAAGAGGGGCAGACCCAGGGTTAGCACTGTTGTCAGCATGTTTATTTGTACAGTTTATCACCCCCCTCGTCAAGGAGAGGGGCAGACCCAGGGTTAGCATTGTTGTCAGCATGTTTATTTATACAGTTTATCACCCCCCTCGTCAGGTAGAGGGGCAGACCCAGGGTTAGCACTGTTGTCAGCATGTTTATTTGTACAGTTTATCACCCCCCTCGTCAGGTAGAGGGGCAGACCCAGGGTTAGCACTGTTGTCAGCATGTTTATTTGTACAGTTTATCACCCCCCTCGTCAGGAAGAGGGGCAGACCCAGGGTTAGCACTGTTGTCAGCATGTTTATTTGTACAGTTTATCACCCCCCTCGTCAAGGAGAGGGGCAGACCCAGGGTTAGCACTGTTGTCAGCATGTTTATTTATACAGTTTATCACCCCCCTCGTCAAGGAGAGGGGCAGACCCAGGGTTAGCACTGTTGTCAGCATGTTTATTTGTACAGTTTATCACCCCCCTCGTCAAGAAGAGGGGCAGACCCAGGGTTAGCACTGTTGTCAGCATGTTTATTTGTACAGTTTATCACCCCCCTCGTCAAGGAGAGGGGCAGACCCAGGGTTAGCACTGTTGTCGGCATGTTTATTTGTACAGTTTATCACCCCCCTCGTCAGGAAGAGGGGCAGACCCAGGGTTAGCACTGTTGTCAGCATGTTTATTTGTACAGTTTATCACCCCCCTTTTAAGACCAACAAATCTGAGAAAATCAGGAGGGAGTTTTAAATTGGAGATAAATTTATTTACAGAGGTTATGAAAAGAGAGTTTGAAAAAGGAGGAAGTCTTTTTTTTTTTTTTTTTTTTTTTTTTTGGGGGGGGGGGGTTTACAGGGGGGAGGGGGGGGGGTGTTGTTCCACTGTACTCTTTGTGTGTGTGTGTCCTAGTGTTGAATGTTAAGGCTGTGAGGCAGGCGGTCTCTTGAGCTCATTTCAGTAGATTTTGGACAACAAAGATAGAGATTGAGAAAGAGTTGTTTGTTAGCGTGCAGCATGCATGTACGCTCCTGTTTTTTTGCTGACTTTTTTTTCAAAGCTTTAAATTGCCCCATTCTTTGCGCTTATTTAAAGTTTAGCATGTTTGGTGAAGTTAAACAGTTGGTTGGAGCATCAAGTTTCACTGTGTAATTGCAGAAAATCTTGGACTCAGATGAAGATGAGCCGGAAGCAGGAGCAGAACCAAAAAAGAAAAAAATCAAGGTAAGCATAACTATATTTGTTTGAACATCTATTGGTATTGGTATCATATGGTCCTGTGAGCTTATTTTCATGCAAAATCAAGCTGCTTTCTCGCTGGGGAAAGTGAGCTGCCATTCCCTACAGTAACGGCGCTACCGTTTAAAATAAAATCTGCATGCTTGTACATGTATTCATGTTTCCAAGCCCTTTGTTTAAAAGTCGGCGCACTGATGAAATTGGACCTGATTTTTCTGAAATTTGTGAAGATTGTGTACATTTTAATGACCGGTTGTTAACTTTTTTGAAAGAGCATATGTTGTTTGAGCATCAGAATGAAGAGACAAATTCTGAAAACTTGAACTCTGTCAGGTGAGTATGGGTTGTAGAAGAGTGAATGCCCTTGCGTTTCCTCTGACAAACTGTAGAGGGGCCAATCACTAGTGAGGGGTGTGTCGGATACACTTGGACAGAAGCACGTGTTTCCGGCACACCGCTGTCCGAAACCCAAACAAACCCGACAAAGTTTTTTTCAGAAAATCGTCTATTGCAAAGTGGACGTAATATGTGACCCTCCACCATGGAATGTGTAGTTTCTATTGGTTAGACCAAAAATACTAGACCAATGAGCTGCTTGCAAAGGAAAAAGGTGTGGGTAAGGTCAAAATTGTTTGGGGCTGTTTTTCTCAGAACCGTCGTTTTGAGGGTTACCTCATTCACAGGCTTATAACTCGAAAAGTTTTTGCTCTTTTGTAAAACGGTTTTCACCACTGGGTAGAGCATAAACAAATCCTTCAGAAAATGTATAAATACAAAAATCATGCATTATGACAAGCGACTCATTCGGTGGTGGTGGTGGGTCACAAGTGTAACATTGTGGTCTTGTTGCTGCAGAAGAAAAAGGTGAAGGAGGGGGTGGAGGGGGAGCAGAAGAGGAAGAAGAAGAAACTGATGCTGGGACCTGACGGAGAGAAAATCGTCAAGCGCAAGAAAATCATCGACCCAAACAAGAAGTGCGTATAATCCTCCTTTCTTTCTGATGGTAATATGTTTGTGTTTGTGTGTACATTTTGCTGTTACAGTCGAATCCCCATTTTAAGATCTCCAAAAATCTGAGAAAATTAGGTCTTAAAAAGGAGGAAGTCTTAAAAATGGGGGTAAATTTACAGAGGTTATGATCAGAATATCAGAGACAATCAGGTCCTTAAAAGGAGGAAGTCTTAAAATGGGGGTCAATTTACAGAGGTTATGATCAGAATATCAGAGACAATCAGGTCCTTAAAAGGAGGAAGTCTTAAAATGGGGGTAAATTTACAGAGGTTATGATCAGAATATCAGAGACAATCAGGTCTTAAAAAGGAGGAAGTCTTAAAATGGGGGTCAATTTACAGAGGTTATGATCAGAATATCAGAGACAATCAGGTCCTTAAAAGGAGGAAGTCTTAGAATAAGGGTAAAATTTTACAGAAGCTATGGACAGATCACCAAGGAAAGGAGAGTCTTAACAAATTATTTTTTTAATGGGGGGGGCGTTAAAGGGGGTTCCAGTGTATTGATTATTATGTATCATTGTTCACCCACCAGGAAAAAGATGTCGCCTACGGTGAAAGAACTCCTGAAGCAGCAGACGGCAGCAACAGCCACCCCCAACGGCGATGTCGACATGGAGCAAAGTCCCACAACTCCCCCCAACGTGGGAGAGACGTCCACCATCCAGGATCAAATCGAGTCCGTCATCTTTGAAACGCTGCAAGATGGTGACGACAAGAAGTCCAATGGGTCAGAGTTTGGTCCGAACTTCCTGCCGTCTGATCTTCCGGATGACCTTGCGATTGCCATTGTCGATATCAAACAGGTGAAGATTTTGGTTTTGATATATATATATATATATCAAATAGGTGATAATTATGGTTTTAATATCAAATAGGTGATTATTATGGTTTTAATATCAAATAGTGATAATTATAGTTTTGATGTTAAATAGGTGATAATTATGGTTTTGATATCAAATAGGTGATAATTATGGTTTTGACAGTGAAGAAAGTAAGCAGGCAATTCTCTTCAGATTCCGAAATTTGAGGGGAAACCTGATTGATGTTCAGAGGAAGAGAAATAATCTCCGAGGGAAGGAAAAAAACCAGTGTGTGTGTGTTTTTTTGACTGTACAGTAGAGAATTTGGATTGATTAGGTTCAGAGCTGAGGGATAGCACCGGAAGGAGTTCCTTTAATTAAATGACGTTTGTGTGCTGTATGCAACACCGGTTTGGGGAGAGAAGGGTGCCTTGGATAGTTGACGTATTTTCACTGATACCTTTTCTGCTTGGACAGGCTGCCCGCGACAGTAAGAAAGGAAAGTGCAAGTTCTTCTCCCCTCACGTCAACAATCTACTGCTGGGGTAAGTCACCTTTATTTGTCCAACAATAGACTATATTCGCATGGGTGTTACTCTTCCGGCTTTTGCCGGATTTCCGGTTTTTGAAAAAATCTGAAGCCGGAAATTCCGGTTTTCCGGGTTTTCAACAAAAAACAAACAAAAAAAGCTTCGTTTCGCTAAGTTGAAATAACGAGCAGCGGTTCCGATCCGACTTTTGACACCGGTTCGCGTGCTTTCTCGGTTCGCTCCCTTGGATTTGCTGCCATCTTGCTTATTGAGTCACTTGAGAAAAAGTGACTCTATGTAATCGGTCAGTGTTAGTCTGTCCGGCCGGCCGTCCGGCCGGCCGTCCGTAGACACCACCTTAACGTTGGACTTTTCTCGGAAACTATCAAAGCGATCGGGCTCATATTTTGTTTAGTCGTGACCTCCAATGACCTCTACACTTTAACGATGGTTTCGTTGACCTTTGACCTTTTTCAAGGTCACAGGTCAGCGTCAAAGGAAAAATTAGACATTTTATATCTTTGACAAAGTTCATCGGATGTGATTGAAACTTTGTAGGATTATTCTTTACATCAAAGTATTTACATCTGTAGCCTTTTACGAACGTTATCAGAAAAACAAGGGAGATAACTAGCCTTTTCTGTTCGGCAACACACAACTTAACGTTGGGCTTTTCTCGGAAACTATAAAAGTGACCGGGCTCAAATTTTATGTGAACGTGACTCATTGTGTTGTGAATAGCAATTTCTTCCTGTCCATCTGATGCCTCATATAATATTCAGAACTGCGAAAGTGACTCGATCGAGCGTTTGCTCTTCTTGTTATGATTTGGTTTCGTCGGTGTCCAGAAACTTTCTTTCAAACTTGAGCATTTTGGACCCCTGCCTTTCAGGTTTTTTGATTTTTCCCAGTAACACCCATGTATTCGGAAATAACTCTTGTCACGTTTGCATGCGTTGTGAAAGAGTAAATACTCTTGAAAACATTGCAGCACGCTTTCGTATGTGACATGGGCCAGTCACTAGGGAGGGTTGTGTATTTAATAATTCATCATAATAGACGAATTCAGAAAATAACTTTTCAGGTTTGTATGGGTTGTGAAAGAGTGAATGCCCTTGCTTTTTACTCAGACAAATTTTGGAGGGGCCAATCATTAGCCAGGGGTGTGTCATAAACAAGTAGACAGGAGCACGTGTGAAATAATTTGTCAGAGGGAAAAGAAGGGCATTCACTCTTTGACAACCCATACAAACCTGACGGAGTTATTTCCGGAAATTGTCTATTGGATTGGACAGAACTCAGTGGCCTGCTTTTGTAAGTGTTGTCCAGGAAATGTTCTTACATCCACTAGCGAACATCTGACATGTATCTAGAACATGGTTCTTTATTATGATTAATATTATTCTATTATATATATATATATATATATATATATAAGAAACTCTTTTTCCTCTGCACCACGCCACACAATGAAGGCTGGAAAACTTTTTAAAGCTTAACAAAGCTTATTTAAACAACACAATAAAAAGTCCAAAACCAAGCCAGAATGTCGCATCTTTTTAAATCCAAATTTTCGGCCCGCAGGCCTTCTTCAAGGTGCACAGACCAAGCGTCTATAGTTACAACACAACAATGGAACATCCGATCGTACGTCACATACAGACGTAAAGTTACATTCTTCAAAAATATGATTAGTATTTAGTCTCTACCAGCCCCATGCCTTTTTGAATGTATCATGAATCAAGGGTCTATGGTTACAATTAAACACATTTATCAATAGAACATACATGTAGTATGTCACATGAAGACGTAATATTACTGTCTTCCAGAAAATCATTAGCTCAAGTTTATAGTCTTTGCTAGCACGCAAGCCTTCTTCGATGCAAAGTGTCTATGGTTACAAATAAACGCATATAATGGTACGTCATACGAAGACGTAATATTATCTTCTTCCAGGAAATCAATATGACACTTTTGTAGTCTCTATCAACCTTAATTACAAAACTACGGACAACACACATGTATACACTCTCACTCAAACACACACGCACACACACACACACACACACACACACACACATAGACACACACACACACACACACGCCGAGCACGCAAATCACTAACTCTCTCTCGTTTGCTTTCTTTCTCTCACTCTCTCTCACTCTCCCCCCTCCTTTTTCTCTCTCTCTCTCTCTCTCTCTCTCTCTCTCTCTCTCTCTCTCTCTCTCTCTCTCTCTCTCTCAGGAATGAATGTATCAGGTCAAGGCAGGGACTAGAATCTGAACAATGACCAAAGCCAATCCTCAAGAAAAAAGTCGCCCTAGAAAGTCAATAGGTGACTCTAAACTTGAGGGCAGCATTCAAATCACTCCTCTGATTCATACCCTTGCCCAGAAGTGTACCAAGGTTAGCCTGCCAGAAGATTTCTCTTCTAAGCAGAATTCCCTCATGCAGCACAGACTCAATTGGAAGAATGGACAAAAATGACATTGCAGGGTCAGTTGGGTGTGGCAAAGTGTTAACATGATGGGATAGCTGACACTTAGTAGTTTTCCGCAACTTAATGTCACTTTTATGGTTAGCCCATCGTTTCTTTATGTTCATAGTGGATCCTACATACAAGTCTGTAGGGTGGCACTGGCATTTCACAATGTAGATGACGTTTGGTGTAGAACAAGTCAAATGGCCACGGATACACCACTGTCGACCATCCCATGGAGCAGTGAATCTCTGAACATTCTCAGAATGTGCGCAAGTGTCACACTTCTTTGTGCATGTGAAGAAACCAGGCTGTTCACGGGGTCCATGCTGTATGAAACGCTTGGGGACTGTTGGTTTGTAGATTTCACCGATGTTTTTTCTCCTTTTGTCTGCCCCTATGATTGTCTTTTTGGGGAAAATATCTTTGTTTCTGTCATCTTCATAAAGAAGATGCAGGTTGTCTTTGATGATGTGGCATTTCGATGGAACTCTGGGATCATAGGTCGTAACCCATGCTATCTTTTTGCGATCCTTTTTTCTTGTTTGTTTTAGAACTTTGTCTCTATCCTTGTTAGCTCCTTCTTTTACTCCCGCAAAAGCTTTTGTCCATTTCCATCCAGACATGGTGAGATACTTTGCATACTCCATTGTTCTTACAGAGAGTGTTGTATCCTCTGAACAGATGGTGCGGAGGCGAGTCCCAACTCCACGTGTAAGACCCTTGAAGACTGATGGAGGGTGGCAGGAGTATGGTGGCAAATAGCTGTTGGCGTTCTTTGAGAATACGTCAGTTTCAATTTTGCCATCATCGGTAATACGCAAACCAACATCCAAATAACTGGCTTGTCTTCCACTGGACACTGTCCAAACAATGCCTGGATGTAGACTTTGAAGATGAGAGTCGAAGGCGACTAAATCAGATGCATTAGGAAGGACAGCAAACCCATCATCTCGAAAACGGCTCCAGTTCAAATGCACACTTTGATCTTCATCATTCATCAATGTTGAGAGAAGAGGCACAGGTGAAGACTCAACCAAACGCCTGTCAAGTTCCCCCATAAACACATCCACGTAGTCACAAGCATGGCAGGGTCCCATAGCTGTTCCATGGTTAGGCATAGCAAAAATGGTGCAATTACTGTCATCGGTGTACGAGCAAGTATTGTTGTCCAGTGAAATTTGCAGTCCCTCGACAATGCAGTCAGTGGATGTTTTAATCGGAGGTGGGTACTGTTCGAGCATTCGATTCACTGCAGGTACACCCATTGTGTTGTCAACACTGGGGTAAAGTGCTACCACGTCGCACACAGCTAAGCATGCTGAGTCAGGTAAAGGTGCCAGAGTCTTGTTTATCTCGTCCATCTTTTGCAGAAACTCTTTTGTGTCAATGATCTGGAATGGGAGATGTTGAGTGAGATGGTTAATGGACAACTGAACGAACTTTGATAAGGGCTGGATAGGAGTTCCAGACCCAGACAGGAGAAGCCTGTATGGGTAAGGCTTGGATTTGTGCGTTTTGATGAGAGGTTTGCACTTTGCTGGATGTGCCTCATCAATGTCGGTCACATAAGCTGCCATGTCAGTGTTAATGTTTCCTGTTATCTTCCACTTATCAGCCCAGTTCCGTACTTTTTGTGCCACTTCTAAGGAGAGATCATTTGGCAATAAGTCGTACTGGGTTTTGTCCATAAGAGTATCTTTGATGACCTTATCATCATCTTGAAGAGACGTAATGACAGTTACGCTTGATTTGTCTGCATACCTGCAAGCAGCTTCATGAGTAAGTGGCAGGTTTTTTAATTCTCCCAACGCTTTGCGTTGTTCAAAAGTCAAGTTGTCTTTGATTCTCTTCCTTCTCTTCAAATCAAGAAAATCTCGAGTGCAGCTTTGGATGAACAACTCCAACGCTGCATTTCCTTTTGGCGCGGTCTTTGTGGTTGGTCTGTACCAAGGCATCTTAACAAAAGGGGTGTTGTCTTCTTTCTTTTTATCTTCGAGGTTGCTATCTTGATCACGTTTTCGTGTTTCATGAAAAAAATGCCATCGCAGACGCTCTGCCCATGCATATGTTCCTGTAACTTGGTCAGCCACATCAATTGGTTCTCGTGGTGTTGGAGCAAAACGATCTGACAAACGACAAATGGAGACCTGTTCAGGTGTCAGTTCAACGTTTTCAGCCAAAACGATAGGATCAAAACGTTTCAAATCCTCTTCAGATGGAACGTATTCATCATCCTTACTAGCCTTTGGCCTTGTATTCTTTCTTCTCAATTTGCGATGAGGCCTTGTCTTTTTCTTGAGAACATTTATATATGGTCCTTGTATAATGTCACTCCATTCATTCACCATTGATCGCCATGAATAATCCCCCAATGTGGACACAAATTTGACATCATATAAAACATTTCACATTCTTTGAATAAGAAACATTTGAGGAGATTGTTTTTGAATATGGTCATATATAATACATATATATTAAATTTCGATTCGAAATTGCAAGCGATTCGATGCACATTGTCGGCATGTTAAGTGGTGCTCTCATTTTAACTATAATATAACTTTGTTTTGTTTTCTTTTAATTGACAGCATAGAGCTGGCATCCCGCCAGTTACAGTTCGGAAAGCGCAAGGCAATCTACGCCCACCTGGCGGACCACCTGCCCTGCGGGAAGGAAACGCTGATCAAGCGCGCCAAGAAACTGCGGGAAAGCCAGCAGGATGACCAACTGAAGCTGCCCATCCAGCGACTCAAGGAGGGTGGGTGAAGAGGGAAGGGTGCGCTGTACAGTGGTACCTCCCAATTAAGACCGACACAAATCTGAGAAAATGAGGTCTTGACTAGGACGCTGAGCCGTGATTAATCAGTCAATATAACACTTACCTCGACAGTACTATTCTTGCACATTATCTATTATAGGCCGAAAAAATTGGACAAAACGCTGAGTGGGTACAATTATCTCCCATAACCATGCGCCACCATGGATCCCAAGCACTGTCCGAGTGCTTCCCCCTTACGGGAGCTAGGTGGCGCGTCCTCTTTCTTTTTTCGCGCGTGTCAGACGGCTGTGAAAAAATAGTTAGCGGTCTCACCCACGTAGACCCTCTACCTCTGGATCTGGACGGGGGAAGTCTGCTCCAGCCTCGATCAGGCCTCCCTCATCCACGTCCAGAGAGTCTGTGCTTGACCGCATGGCTCTTGTGCGCTCCAAACTGCTTGCACTAGGATTGCACATGAATTCAGTGGAGTTTTCCTTGAACGCTAAGAGGCGATCAACTAATCAGCTCTACGACTTACGCTGGAGAGCTTGGGCCACCTTCGCCTTGTCCAAGGGGATAAAGCCGCTTTATCCCTCAACACAGGACTTGGCCAACTTCCTGGTGGAAGTGTATCAAAAGAAGAGTCTTTCTTCTAAGACTCTTCTTGGATACAAATCTGCCATCACTTCCACGATTGCGGCCGCTACTGGTCGCAGACCTGAACACTTGATCAGGTCCTCCCTCATCGCTAATGTCCTTTCGGGTATTAGCAATGCAGCGGTGTCTAAACCTCGGGTTTCATTTCCCAAGGGGGATGTCTTTCTGGTCCTCAAACTCCTGCGTAGCAATGAGTTTGAACCCCTGGCAGGCATCAGTATCAAGTTGCTGACTTTTAAGACTGTGTTCCTCATCGCTTTAGCCACTTGCCGTAGACTCAGTGGTATTCAAGCTTTGAGTGGCCTGGACTTTGACATTGAGTTCACCACACATCAGGTGACTTTGTCTTTCCTACCAGACTTTCGAGCCAAGAATTAGAATGCCTCGGAGTTGTCCAAACTAGTAGTCATTCAAGCCTTGGCTCCCACTCTTGAACATGATGACCCTGATCGCTTCCTCTGCCCAGTACGTGCCCTTAGAGTGTACCTGGATAGAACACGTAGCTTTCGGGCTTCTAAGCGGTCACTGTTTGTCTCGCTTAATCCGAAGTACCAATCGGATATTTCTAGACAAACTTTAGCTCGTTGGCTGACCTCGCTTATCAAACAGGCTTATGTTCATGCTCAAGTGGATGTGGTCCCTGACATCAGGGCACACGAGATTCGGGCTATCGGCTCCTCGTTGGCGCACGTGCGGGGTGCCTCGCTCCAAAGCATAATGGCGGTCGCGTTCTGGAAGACTCCAGCCACGTTTATAAACCACTATATGCGAGACTTTTCCAGTCTCAGGCTTGACCAGTCGTATGGCATTGCCAAAGCAGTGGTTGCCAGCATGGTCACGTCAGTCTAAGGTATGTTTCTTGGGTATATTTTCTTTTACGGTAGTACTGTTCGAAAATTGCCTGGGTATCTTAATCCTTGGATTTAAGTGATTTTGATTAAGGAGTTTAATACTCTACATATCACCCTCACACCACTCTGGTATTCTGTGCAAGAATAGTACTGTCGAGGTAAGTGTTATATTGACTGTAAGGCTTCTTTTTAAGCCTACTGTCTATATGATACTTACCGAGACAGTACTATTAGAGTTTCCCTCCCGCCTCCCCTCTTGATATGTTATGGGCTTTTTGAGGGTCTGCAGCTCATAAAGAAAGAGGACGCGCCACCTAGCTCCCGTAAGGGGGAAGCACTCGGACAGTGCTTGGGATCCACGGTGGCGCATGGTTATGGGAGATAATTGTACCCACTCAGCGTTTTGTCCAATTTTTTCGGCCTATAATAGATAATGTGCAAGAATAGTACTGTCTCGGTAAGTATCATATAGACAGTAGGCTTAAAAAGAAGCCTTACATTCAGTCAACCTATTGCACTGTAATACGTCTGGTTGTCTCTAGCTTTCTTTATTAGACAAGGCAGGGAGAGAGGGAGAGAGAGACACAGACAGGGAGAGAGAGACACAGACAGGGAGAGAGAGACACAGACAGGGAGAGAGACACAGACAGGGAGAGAGACACAGACAGGGAGAGAGAGACACAGACAGGGAGAGAGACACAGACAGGGAGAGAGACACAGACAGGGAGAGAGACACAGACAGGGAGAGAGAGACACAGACAGGGAGAGAGAGACACAGACAGGGAGAGAGAGACAGACAGGGAGAGAGACACAGACAGGGAGAGAGAGACAGACAGGGAGAGAGAGACACAGACAGGGAGAGAGAGACACAGACAGGGAGAGAGAGACACAGACAGGGAGAGAGACACAGACAGGGAGAGAGAGACACAGACAGGGAGAGAGACACAGACAGGGAGAGAGAGACACAGACTGAGAGAGACACAGACAGGGAGAGAGACACAGACAGGGAGAGAGACACAGACAGGGAGAGAGACACAGACAGGGAGAGAGACACAGACAGGAAGAGAGAGACACAGACAGGAAGAGAGACACAGACAGGGAGAGAGACACAGACAGGAAGAGAGAGACAGACAGAGAGAGAGAGAGACAGACAGGGAGAGAGAGACACAGACAGGGAGAGAGACACAGACAGGGAGAGAGAGACACAGACAGGAAGAGAGAGACAGACAGGGAGAGAGAGACACAGACAGAGAGAGAGACAGACAGACAGGGAGAGAGACACAGACAGAGAGAGAGAGAGAGACACAGACAGGGAGAGAGAGACACAGACAGGAAGAGAGACACAGACAGGGAGAGAGAGACACAGTCAGGGAGAGAGAGACACAGACAGAGAGAGAGAGACACAGACAGAGAGAGAGAGACACAGACAGGGAGAGAGAGACACAGACAGGGAGAGAGACACAGACAGAGAGAGAGAGACACAGACAGAGAGAGAGAGACACAGACAGGGAGAGAGACACAGACAGGGAGAGAGACACAGACAGGGAGAGAGAGACACAGACAGGGAGAGAGAGACACAGACAGAGAGAGAGAGACACAGACAGGGAGAGAGAGACAGACAGGGAGAGAGAGACACAGACAGAGAGAGAGAGACACAGACAGGGAGAGAGACACAGACAGGGAGAGAGAGACACAGACAGGGAGAGAGACACAGACAGGGAGAGAGAGACACAGACAGGGAGAGAGACACAGACAGGGAGAGAGACACAGACAGGGAGAGAGTCACAGACAGAGAGAGAGAGACACAGACAGGCAGAGAGACACAGACAGAGAGAGAGAGACACAGACAGGGAGAGAGACACAGACAGGGAGAGAGAGACACAGACAGGGAGAGAGACACAGACAGGGAGAGAGACACAGACAGAGAGAGAGACACAGACAGGGAGAGAGACACAGACAGGGAGAGAGACACAGACAGGGAGAGAGACACAGACAGAGAGAGAGAGACACAGACAGGGAGAGAGACACAGACAGGGAGAGAGAGACACAGACAGGGAGAGAGAGACACAGACAGGGAGAGAGACACAGACAGGGAGAGAGACACAGACAGGGAGAGAGAGACACAGACAGACAGGGAGAGA
>NC_090250.1:333191-345691 GCF_037325665.1 Littorina saxatilis | reverse complement strand
AATGGGGGTAAATTTACAGAGGTTATGAACAGAAAGTCCGAGAAAAGAGGGTCTTAAAAGAAAGTCTTAAAAGAGAGGGAGTCTGAAAATGGGGGGTCTTGAAAGTGGAGTTCCACTGCAATAAGTAGAAACTCTCCTAAAGCTAAGCGCCCCTGAAAGTCGAGCATCGTAACCTCGAAGGGTCACGTGACGAGTTGGCGGTCCAGGCTATTTGGTCTATGCCTAAAGTTGTGCAGAACTAGGCAATTAGTTAAAAAAAAGAAGCAAAAAAGGTATGTTTGTGGAATGTAAAAGTACACTTGGACAAAGCAAAACATGCACAAGATAAAGTGAAAGCTTGATTCTGTAGTTGTTGGTGTTTTTTTTATGTTAGCATTTTTAGTGATAAAGTTATTCATAATTTTGTGGTGATTGATTTCAGAAATCGATAAGGTGATGCCCGGTCTTCAGGAACTGCATGAACAGGAGGTGGCGAGATCCAGGTACGCTGTCGCTTTCTTTGTTCACTTTCACTCACTCTGCATCTGGGAAATTCTTTGTTATAAATCTTCTTTTTATTTCATATCTGTCACCACGTTTGGTGGTGGTGCTTGTCCATTGAAGTTTACGGAGACAAAAATGACATTAAAATTTGATGTTGACAGAAATCCCCTTTCCATTGGCCCAACCCCGAAAAAAAGGAAGAAATAAAAAGCAGGTGTTAAAGGCAAAAGGAGAGTAAAACTAGAATTGGTTGGAAATGAAAGTTTTGTTATTTAAGTCTTAGGCAGAGCTGCCAACTGCTACACTTTCAGCGTAACATGCTATCTTTTAAGACAAATAGCTATGCTGTTACGCCAAGCTTAGAGTTGCTATGCTCAAACAAATAATCACAAGAGTGGCACAGCAGACACTCTGTCAAGGGCATTATTATGTTCCTGCTTTTTAGCTAAACTTTAAAAAAAGTTTATATTCTTGCTAGAGATAGCATAAATGTGGATGTGCGAATACATTTCAGACAATGCTACACTTGAACATCCTTTGCTACCCTAAAAATGAACAACAAAAAATCTGAATTTACGTTTGAAGCTTCACAAGGGTGTGTAGGTCTGCTTACTACCTTAGGTCCAAGTACAGGGGAGGGAAACATTTGAAAGCATGCATTGCACAGTTGAGTTCATTGCTGTGATGATGTGTGTGATGTTTCAGACAAGAGTTCAAGGACAAGCTGGAGGAATCTCAGAGGGAGGAGGGGGGTAACACGGAGAGCGACGACGACAACAAGAGCATCCTGCCCGAGGGTCAGAGTCGCAAGGGAAACCGCGACCCCAGAAAGAAGTTCAAGTGGACGTCGGAAATCAAGTCAGTCCCCCTGAAGGAAACTTCACACTACAGTGGACCTTCTCTTTTGAGACCCCCCTCCAATTTAAGACTTGCTCTTTGTTAAGATTTTTTTTTCAGATTTTCGCTTCATATCCTCTGTAAAATTACCTCCATTGTAAGACTCCCTCCTTTATAAGACCCTATTCCCTCAGAAGTTTTAAAAGGGGGGTCCGACTTATTGCTTTTTGCGGGGGTTGAACTTAAAGATTGATGTACAATTTTCGGCAGATAACAGTTTTTTATTCGGCTGGAGCAATCAGCTTTTCCGCATCTAAGATTATGGAACGTCAAGCCAATCAGAATAATATTACGTGCATAATTGATAGTCTTGTAGGGTTTTTAATTAAACGTTCCGTAAAGTGATCTTTCTTGCTTTATGATTATGGGTGTTAATGTTGGTCTGTTGGTCTATCCCACCAGGTCACTGCTGTGTCAGATCGTGGGGATCAAGATGCGTATGTTTGACACCTACAAGATCCGCAGCCAGGCGCCCGAGGACTACCTCAAGACCTTTCTCGACAATGAGGTCAAGGTGCTGTGGCCTCAGGGCTGGATACAGACCAGGTCAGATGTCTGTCTGTCTGTCTGTCTGTCTGTCTGTCTGTCAGTGTGTTTTTCTGTTTGTTCAAGTGTGTATGTGTGTGTGTGTGCTTGTGTCTGTCTGTCTGTCTGTCCAAGTGTGTGTTATGTGTGTGTGCGTGCATGCATTCATGTGTGTTTCTTGCATAAGAAATAGAACATGCTTTATCCTTACGATGTTATAGTGAGGCCACGCACAAAACGCTGCTCGAAAGACTGTCGCAGATCCCGTTGATAAAAAAAAATGCTGACTCGCTAACACTGATCGGTCCACCTCATTAATGTCTTCTTCAGAAAATCTAGTCATCGTGACACACAGCCTGACCGTTACTGTCACTGTCCTTCACCGCCTGAAATTCGCTGTCAACCACAGCATGAAATGCACTGTCATGCAAACACAGCATGAAGTTTACTGTCAACCCCAACCTAACGTCACACACAGCCTGACGTTCACTGCATTGCGGGTTGTTCACCAATGTTGTCCTCCCAACACTGATTCGTCCACTCTCAGCAGAGTCTCTGTCACGAATCCTTTCTTCTCCCCTCGAGACTACCCACGTCACTTCCTAACTACGTTTGATCAAAAGTAACGTCATTGCCTATGCAATAGAACAAAAACCGCGTGGACACACTTTCTAGAAGCTTGGATGCGACCAAGACTCCTATGGCATAATGCAAGTGTGGCTGGTCGCGTAACACAAATTTGGCTAGGCCTTTACTCTTTTCGTGTTTCCTTGCCATCGACAAATAGTAGGAATACATTGATATTAGATAATGTGCGTACATGGCCAGATCTGATCACTAGTGCACAACCATTTGATCATAACTCGGACATTTTCCCTGTATAGCTCCCTATTTCGTGAAGTTGGCCGTCGCACAGAATGAATCTCAACAATGTTTACTGTCAGCCCCCAATTAAAAACTTCCCCATTTCAAGGTCTCGCTTTTATAGACTTTCTGTTCATAACCTCTCTAAATTTACCATCATTTTAAGATTTCCTCATTTTTCAGATCTGATTTTCTCAAATTGTTTTACTGTACTTTTCTTTTATAGTGTGAGGTCACTTCTGTTTGTAGGAATCAGCCTACCTTTCAGGTGAAAGATAGATGATTATTATTGTTTGTAGGAATCAGCCTACCTTTCAGGTGAAAGATAGATGATTATTATTGTTTGTAGGAATCGGCCTACCTTTCAGGTGAAAGATAGATGATTATTATTGTTTGTAGGAATCAGCCTACCTTTCAGGTGAAAGATAGATGTTTATTATTGTTTGTAGGAATCGGCCTACCTTTCAGGTGAAAGATTGTTGTTTTCTATTGTTTGCGGGGTCAATAAACAAGAATAGCCTTGACCCACAAGTCAGCAGCGAATGTGATAAACGGGTTATCTCCCCTGAAAAGCGAAGCAAGCTTCGAAGATGGCGACGATGGAAAAGAGAACTGTGAGCGAACTGCGAAAGGTGTGTGTGGGTGTGTGTGTGTGTGATGTGTGTCAGTGTGTGTGTATATGCGCGTGCTGTGTGTGATGTGTGTCAGTGTGTGTGTATGCGCGTGCTGTGTGTGTGTGTGGCTGTGCTTGTGTGTGTGTGTGTGTGTGTGTGAGAGAGAGAGAGAGAGAGAGAGAGAGAGAGAGAGAGAGAGAGAGAGAGAGAGAGAGAGAGAGAGAGAGCGATAGTGAGAGTAGGGTATGGTTGTTGGTGAAAGTTGAGTTGGACGCTGGGGTTGGGTGGGTGTGTGTGTCAGAGAGGGTTGTGTGTGTGTGTGTGTGTGTGGGGGGGGGGGTGGACTGCGTGTGTGTGTTTATTTGTGTGTGTGAGGGTTGTGTGTGTGTGTGGGGGGGGGGGGTTGACTGCGTGTGTGGGTTTATTTGTGTGTGTGAGGGTTGTGTGTGTGTGGGGGGGGGGGGGGTTGACTGCGTTTGTGGGTTTATTTGTGTGTGTGAGGGTTGTGTGTGTGTGTGGGACTGCGTGTGTGTGTTTATTTGTGTGTGGTGTGTGTGTGCCTTTCGCCTTGTATTGAGGAAATTAAACTGCGTTTGCGTATTATGTGTGTGTTTGCAAGCGTGCGTGTATGTTAGGCATATCTCAGTAGGTGTGTGTATGTGCGCGTACGTGCAATGTGTGTGCGTGCGCGCGTGTGTTTGTGTATGTATGTATGTGTGTGTGTGTGTGTGTGTGTGTGTGTGTGTGTGTGAGAGATAAACAAACTATCAAGAACAAAACAAAACTGAACAAACGAAATGTTTTCCCCCCAACTCTGATTATTGCTTGTTTCGGAGACGACTGTGATTTTGACTTTTTGAGTAAAGCCTACACGAACACACAAGCTCAATACAGCCGGCAACAAGTTCGCCGGTCGAGGCAGTGAAATACTATTTCAAATAGATCTATTTCACTAAGAATGTCAATGGATATAGGGCAACATACTTATTTTTTTTTAAATCAGTGATTGATTAGATCGTCATATTTTTGTGACACTGAGACCAAACCATCAAAAAATTAGCAATAGGCCTTGAATCAAAGTCGTGCGAGATCTGACCTTGCTGCAAATGTACGTGTACGACTTGATTGTGTTGACGTTCAACTGGTAAGCTGGGCGATTGCAGGCTTTTATCCAGCGAAGGCAGCGATCTAGATGGTACAGATGCTTTCCCGGTTTCACAAATGGGATGAATTTCACGCCAACACAGCGTTCAGGATACCTATCATCCGTTTTACATTGTCCCCAAGCACAGCGCTTGTTAGGCGGCATTTGTGTGTGTTTGCTTCCTAAAACAAGGGAAGTAACTCCCAGAGCCTCGATATGTGGATATGGTTAATTGTAGGTTATTTGTTGGCTGCACTGTCAGAATGTGTGACTATGTTTTATTTGTTTAATTGCAGAATGTTGTACAAGGAAACCCGCTCTGTGCACGGCAACTGGACAAACCCGTAAGTCAGGGAAAGGGAAATGTTTAAACAATCTTCAACATGTCTGATGGACTTTTCTTTAAGATTACAGTGGACCCCCCCCCCCCCCCCCCCCAAGCACAACTATTTTAAGACCTCGCCCCCTTTTTCTGTTATTTTGTTGTAATTTTTTTTTGCAATTTTGTTTTTTTGGTTTTTTTGTAATTTTTTGTTGTAATTTTTTGTTGTAATTTTTTTTCTCTCCATAATGACTAATAAATTTATTCCATTTTAAGACCTGGGGTGGGTTGCATGAGAGAACTCAAATTCCAAGCTCAAACGGTTCGACTTTACTCTAAAGCTTGCTCTGTTAAGAATCCGCAAAGCACGAAACGAAGTCGGGGTGCATGAGCCGTCTTTAGGGCCGACTCAACAGAGAAAGAGGGCAAGTCGACGTTGTCGACTTACTTAGAGCGTTAGTGGGAGATTCCATGACGTCACGGGAAATGTGGTCAGCAACAGCCAATGCAAACTGCAGTCTAGTAGGTTCGCGGGAAAAGGGCGCATCAGAGACCGTCTGTTACACAATAATGTACTCTGCGGCATCAGGAAGCGCACGCTCATACCAACACAGGAGATGCTGTGTGTAGTACAAAGTAGAGCGTACGGCGTTATAGTACTATTTTGTGCATTATGCATGTTGGATCGAGTAGAAGAAAAATAAAGATTGTCTTCTTGATTTTGAATCGCTCTCTACTGAAAAGGTAAACATCGACCAAAAATTAAAAAAGTAAATACAAAATGAAGATAAAAATACAGTAATTACATAAAACCACGAATTATATCAAAATAAACAAGTCGCGTAAGGCGAAATTACTACATTCAGTCAAGCTGTGGAACTCACAGAATGAAACTGAACGTAGTCCGCCGCTAGTGCAAAAGGCAGTGAAAGTGACGAGCCTGTTTGACGTGGTAGCGCAGTGCTTCATAGCACGCCTTACCGTACCTCTCTTCGTTTTAACTTTCTGAGCGTGTTTTTAATCCAAACATATCATATCTATATGTTTTTAGAATCAGGAACCGACAAGGAATAAGATGAAATTGTTTTTAAATCGATTTCGGAAAGTTAATTTTGATGATAATTTTGATATTTATAATTTTCAGAGCTTGTTTTTAATCCAAATATAACATATTTATATGTTTTTGGAATCAGAACATCATAAAGAATAAGATGAACGTAAATTTGGATCGTTTTATAAACACATTTTTTTTTTTACAATTTTCAGATATTTAATGACCAAAGTCATTAATTAATTTTTAAGCCACCACGCTGAAATGCAATACCGAAGTCCGGCCTTCGTCGAAGATTGCTTGGCCAAAATTTCAATCAATTTGATTGAAAAATGAGGGTGTGACAGTGCCGCCTCAACTTTTACAAAAAGCCGGATATGACGTCATCAAGGACATTTATCGCAAAAAAGAAAAAACGTCCGGGGATATCATTCCCAGGAACTCTCATGTCAAATTTCATAAAGATCGGTCCAGTAGTTTACTCTCAATCGCTCTACACACACACAGGCACACACACACACACACATGCACCACACCCTCGTCTCGATTCCCCCCTCTACGTTTAAAACATTTAGTTAAAACTTGACTAAATGTAAAAATGAAGTAAAAACAAAATAGAAGGAAAAGAAACCAAAGTCATATAATGTGAGATTAAAAAAAAAAAATTAAAAAAAAGATTAAATAAATAAAATTTAAAAAATCAAATTATAAAACACTTATATATAACTATTAGAGACAGGAAAAGAAACCAAAGTCATATAATGTGAGATTAAAAAAAAAAAAAAAAAGATTAAATAAATAAAATTTAAAAAATCAAATTATAAAACACTTATAACTATTAGAGACAGCATTAGGTAACAAAAGATGATTTCTAACAGATAAAAAAAAGACAACAAATTATAAATATATTAATGATTGAATAGATAAATACATAAATACATATTTCAACAAATGAAAAAAAAAAAAAGATTTCACCCTAAAGAAAACCAAAACCAAAACCTTTTGGTTGCCGGGCACAGATGAAGTAAAGAAGAAAGTTGTCTTACTTCGTCGAGTTGGTGCGACCTATTATAGCACCAAATGATAAAAGGTTTTAAAAAATCATCTTGCAAGCGGCAACTGGCTGGTTAAGTCTGTTATCTCTGCCAAGCTCAGCGTTAAGCCTGGGGGGGAGCAGGCTCAAAGTTAAGCAAAAAACGCTGTGCTCAACGAACGTAAGACCGCTCATGCACCCCGGTTTTCGCGCTTTCGGCGTAAAGTCAACCATCTCAACTTTGAGCACATTTCCGCCCAGCTTAAGTCGTCTCATGCAACCCACCCCTGATTTTCTCACATTGTTTTAGGTCTGAAAAGGAGGGTCCACTGTGCAAAATTAATTTCTATAATTTGCACAATAAGTTTGTGGTCTGGGACATTTCAATACATAAAGTATTAGACTACCGTATTTTTGGGACTAGTATTGTGTTAATGTTTTTAATCCTGCAACGTTGTGTCTCACATCTAATGTCAGTGTTGTTCCGCAGACTGAAACCGAAGCGCCCTCTACTGGTGTCAAGGTCGGTGGCGTCACCGCATGCCAACTCTTCCTCCAACATCTGTGACCCCCAGCAAAACGACAGCCTCTCCCAGCCGCCCCTGCCCTCCAACACGTCCACAGAGGTCATCGAAGTCAGCGACAACGACGACCCCTACCCTACCCCCACTATGCCTAGGAAGGACAAGGTGAAAGCTGTGACGACTGTTCTGGACGTCGCAGAAGGGACGTCACGCGGTGGGCCTGGGGCCGGCGAGAACCTCAAGTTTTCCCCTAACTCCATGGAAGCTATAGCCGCAGCGACTGCTGCCGCTGTAGCTGCCGCGGTGTCGTCGCCCAAAGTGGAGTCAGCGTTGTCTGTGAGCGAGCGACGTCCGAACTTAGTGACGGAGATGCTGAAGAAGCCTGGGATTGATGCAGGCGCCGCTTTTCTGAAGTCCGCCGGCCCCAAGACCCCCACCACCCCCCTGGGAAAAGACGCTGCTTCTTTCTCCCCCTTTCTCGCCGAGTTTAATAAGTACCTGACTACGAGCAACACCAGCACCCCCCAGCCCTCCACCTCGGCCAGACCAGGCCCGTCGTTACTGGCCCAGCACATCACGCAGGTCCAGTCCAAGACGGTCTCCTCGTCCACCGTGCGGCCCGACGACAAGCGACAGATCAACTGGTCCATGGAGGACCTGGTGGGGGTGGAGAGGGCCAGGAAGCTGGCTGCTCCAAGTGCCCCTCCTCCCCCTCCCCCTCCCCCTGCCGCACACGCCCCGCACCCGGGACTCCCCCTCTCTGCATCGAACAGTGCTAGCGGCCTTGATGCCCTGTCGCTCCCGCCGGTGCAGTACAAGAAAATGGCCGCCCTCTTGATGGGCGCGGACTCGGGTGATTCTCTGTCACGGGGGGGCAAGAGCAAGAGTGATCTTGTGCGTGATCAGATTCTGTCCCAGATACAGGCCGAAATAGACGCTAGGTCTGCTGCTGCTGGTGGTTCAAGCAGTCGACTGGTTGGGGAGGATTCAGGGAACAGAGCAGCAGCTTTATCTCAAGGCGCAGCAAGCCTCCCCAGACAGTCGCCAGCCCCTGCTCACCTGTCGAGGCAGTCACCGGTCCCCCCACACTCCCCCCGACAATCCCCAGTCCCTGCTCACTCCCCCAACACTCAGAGGTCGCCTGGGGTCGGGGCTGTTCCTGGCAGCAGACAGTCTCCCCAGGTCATGTCTCGTCAGTCTCCAACCACGGTGAGAGTGCAGACAGCATCAGGAGGGGCCAAGCAGCAGGCCGTGGTGTCTCCGCAACAGACGACCTTGCCAGGCAAGGGGTCAGGGTCATTGTCTCAAGGCACCAGCGGCCGCTCCCTCCTCTCCACATTCCAGTCCCAGAAGTCCCCTTCCCAGATCTCCCCCCCTCCTGCTCGAGGTTCGGTCACTGTCCGTCCTGGCGCCGATCCTACACAGAGGAAGCCCGCCCCCAGCCCCTCCCCTTCAGTAGGCGCCGTTCGTCCAGCCTCAAGCCCCGCCCACAGAAAGCCCACCTCCTCCCCTGCTTTGGCCCACGCATCCCAACCCTTCCAGAGAAACTCGAACACCCCCGTCTCACAGCCTCTTGTTAGAGCCAGTGTTGGTCATAGCCAAGGTCAGAACGTGAAGGTCAGTGTCAGTCAAGGTCAGAACATGAAGGCCAGTGTCAGTCAAGGTCAGAACATGAAGGTCGGTCAAGGTCAGAACATGAAGGTCAGTGTAGATCAAGGTCAGAACATGAAGGTCAATGTCGGTCAAGGTCAGAACATGAAGGCCAGTGTCAGTCAAGGTCAGGTCAGTGCGCCTCAGCGAGTGTCAGTAGGTCAGAGCATGCTTCAGCGATCCTCACCGACCAACCTGACCTCTCAAGGTCAAAGGAATTCTGCGGCGGCACAGACTGCAGTGAACAAAACGGAAGCGGGACATGGTTTGGTGTCGGTCCCCCAGGGGGCGCAGAAGTTGTCGGGCGCTGCGAGCATGGCGTTGACGCTGGGACAAGCCATCAGTCAGACGCTCTATCAGCAGATCGAGAACGAAGTCAGGAAAGGATCTCCGGCCAGCGCTGTCCACAACAACAGGTCAGTTATTTTCAGTTTTTACATTTAGTCAAGTTTTGACTAAATGTTTTAACGTAGAGGGGGAATCGAGACGAGGGTCGTGGTGTATGTGTGTGTGTGTGTGTCTGTCTGTCTGTCTGTGCGTGTGTGTGTGTAGAGCGATTCAGACTAAACTACTGGACCGATCTTTATGAAATTTTACATGAGAGTTTCTGGGAATGATATCCCCGGACGTTTTTCTTTTTTTCGATAAATGTCTTTGATGACGTCATATCCGGCTTTTTGTAAAAGTTGAGGCGGCACTATCACACCCTCATTTTTCAATCAAATTGATTGAAATTTTGGTCAAGCAATCTTCGACGAAGGCCGGACTTCAGTATTGCATTTCAGCTTGGTGGCTTAAAAATTAATTAATGACTTTGGTCATTAAAAATCTGAAAATTGTAAAAAAAAATTTTGTTATAAAACGATCCAAATTTATGTTCATCTTATTCTTCATCATTTCCTGATTCCAAAAACATATAAATATGTTATATTTGGATTAAAAACAAGCTCTGAAAATTAACAATATAAAAATTTTGATTAAAATTAAATATCCGAAATCGTTTTAAAAACACTTTCATCTTATTCCTTGTCGGTTCCTGATTCCAAAAACATCGATATGATATGTTTGGATTAAAAACACGCTCAGAAAGTTAAAACGAAGAGAGGTACAGTAAAGCGTGCTATGAAACACAGCGCAACCGCGCCAAACAGGCTCGTCACTTTCACTGCCTTTTTGCACTAGCGGCGGACTACGTTCAGTTTCATTCTGTGAGTTCCACAGCTTGACTAAATGTAGTAATTTCGCCTTACGCGACTTGTTTTCTTTTCTTCCTCACAGCAGCATGGTTCAAACAAAACTATATTCAATTTAAGTGTCGTGACATTACAATATGTGACAATGACATTACTGCAGCATGGTTTAAACAAAACATTATTCAATTTTAGTGTCGTGACATTATGACATGTGACATTACTGCAGCATGGTTTAAACAAAACTTTTTTTTTAGTTTTAGTATCATGACATTACAATATGTGACATTACACTTACAGCAGCATGGTTTAAACAAAACTGTATTCAATTTTAGTGTTGTGACATTACAACATGTGACATTACGGCAGCATGTTTTAAACTAAACGTTATTCAATTTTAATATTGTGACATTACAATATGTGACATATCTGCAGCATGGTTTAAACAAAACGTTATTCAATTTTAGTGTCGTGACATTACAATATGTGACAATGACATTCCTGCAGCATGGTTTAAGGGAGAAAACATTCAATTTTAGTATCGTGACATTACTGATTACAATATGTGACAATTACACTTACAGTAGCATGGTTTAAACAAAACTGTATTCAATTTTAGTGTTGTGACATTACAACATGTGACATTACAATATGTCACACGCATTCCTTCTTTGCCACTACTAAAGCAAACGTGTGCAAGATTGTATGTTACACGCTTTGATGCCGAAATCAATTATTTTGATCCTGCATTTATTTCTGAAAATGTTTACCTTTACATACATTCAGTCACTACCTTAAACACTTATGTTTTCAGTATTCATTTCAAGTGATCACGAACGTAGAAAAATGGGTATCAAATTCAAAGTGTTGTTACATTTTGTTGTGCATTCTGAATAGTGTGCCAATAGGCCTTGGTCAGTCAACCACGTTTTATCTGTGTACTTCGTGTTTGACGGAAAAAGAATAACACCAACCCCGTTCTCCTGTATATAACTGAAAGCCACATTTTCTTCTTCATTCAATTTCTGTTTTCAAAAGCTTCGTCAACTTTCCACTTACACGACAAGCTCCCTTTACCAAGCTTCAATTAAGAACCCTGAATACGAAAGGTCAAAACAAAACCATAGGTACTACATTCACTATCGTCGTCTGCAACGAAAACCGAAAATGGCGAAACGCTTTGCTACGTACACAGAGGATGAAATTTTAAAGAAAAGATCGAACCTTACACCTGTGACTAGGAAAATTTGCATAGACAGTTCCGTGCGGATCTCACCACGTATCAACGTACATCCGATGCTCAGGACCTACAGATAGGTGACGCTTTGGCGATTGAGGCTTCGTCTTCAGCTCTAACACGCACGCAGACAGTCAGGCAGGTCTAATCTGCACCAGCAGTGTTGGAAGATTTTGATTTAGAAACACTCAAATGTTACTTCGACGAGATAAACGAACCAAAAGTCAAAAGTGTGCCCCAAATTCGGAAAATATTCTTTCAAAACGGCACTGTAAAAACCATCAACATCACTGTGAGAAAATAAACAATACAAACACAACCAGTTCCCCTGTGGAACATTTCGGGTGGACTTTCCGACGACCTGACCTACAAAAATCCTCCGTGTTCGTTCGCGCTTTGCATTCAATCTGTGTTAGGGCGCATGTGTGTTTGTGTGTTTAGCTTTCGTTGGTATATGCTGTTTGGTTCAAAATAAGTTTATCTTTTTTCATTGACAGATTCAGAAACATTGGTTGATACTTTGTTGAATGCATTCAACCAGAAAAGACTCGAAACGCATTGAATCTATTTTCTGCGCGCATGCGTGTGTAGGGTATGTATTAAAGTGCAATTGTGTTTTTCAGTCTTGTTTTGTGCCTGTTATTTCGTCCCCAAAAACTAATTTCTGTCTTTCTATGCCTATGCTGTGAGACATAATCGCTATTACGAGTTAGTCGTGTGACAGAGAGTTTTCTTGCACACTTGACTGCTGCTGTCTCACTTTGGCTACGCCGTCGTGAGACATCTACAGTCTCGTGTGCAAGAAAACTCTCTGTCACACGACTAACTCGTAATAGCGGGTAATGTGACATTACAATATGTGACCTTACGGCAGCATGGTTTAAGCAAAACGTTATTCAATTTTAATATTGTGACATTACAATATGTGACATTACGGCAGCATGTTTTAAACAAAACGTTATTCAA
>NC_090250.1:288191-328191 GCF_037325665.1 Littorina saxatilis | reverse complement strand
CAATCATTTGTATTGTGTGATGATGTGTACGCTATATTTGTACTGTCTGTCTTTCTCTGTCCAATCATTGACAATGTGTAATGTAATCCATGTCAGAGTTCGGTGGGTTATGGAAACACGAAAATACCCAGCATGCCGACTCAACGAAAGCGGAGTGAAGGTGACTATGCTCTCAGAGTATAGTGTGGGGAACCCAAATGGGCAAACGAGCTCACACGTAACCAGAAAATTCTGGAACGCCGAAGAAGAAGAAATTGACAATGTGTATGCTATATTTGTCCTGTCTGTCTTTCTCTGTCCAATCATTGACCATGTGTATGCTATACTGTTCAAAAAAAGAAACGCATAGTTGCTACTTGCCAAATTTGTTTTATTTTTCGAAAAAATTAACAGAAAATCCAATATTTAGATTATTTGTTTGAAATTTGGTATGGACACAGTTGAATGCACACACAGTTCATTTGCATCTTCAAATCAATCAGTCAATCAATACGATTCACTGTGTTCCATTTCAGGCACTCTCTGCTCCAGGCTGGCTCCAGCTAAAAATAACCGGCAATAACCACCCTCCTCCCGCCTATTTACCCTTTCCTCCCCCATTTCCCTCCTACCCGGCGCGCGGCCCCATCCACAGTGGCGCCTGACAGACGACTCTTTCTTTGTCTGCGGCTAGCGTGGCCCTGTTAGCAGCTGCTGTGTTGATAAGGTTCTGTAGCTCACGCGCTCTAGAGAGATAGCAGAGCCTAAAAACTGAGAACTTTTTCTGCACTGTTCAAAATGCGTGATAAGTGGCCTGCCTTTCGTGTTTTCAGTGTGTTTTGCCGGGCATCTCTCAATAGTTATATATATTGCAATGCATGCCACAATTTACAAGACAGAAGAAAGGATAAATGAGAGAATTAGAAAAAGTGTGTGCTCCCCCCCAAGTATATAATTATGCTACTCTTTGCACTCTGAAAAACATGTGCATGCTGCATTTAAAGAAACACCCTGAAAAACATGTGCAAGCTGCATTTAAAGAAACAGGAAACCCAACATCGCAAAGCACGGCACAATATATAAGACGGCAGAAGACAACACAGTAAACAAAACATCCTAAATGTGCCACAATAAAAGAACACAAAATAATGAAAGATAAAGACCAAGGTAATCCCCAAGTACATACACATATATATATACAACACTTTACGAAATATATACAAACAGTAGAGTATATCGAAATATATACAAACAGTAGAGTATATCGTATTTACATACATATTATGCCAAGGACTACTAGTAAAAGTCATTGATGGTGCGCATGTAAAATTTGTTTTGCGTTTATATAATTATAAAATTCAAAATAGTGTAGATATAAAATTCAAAATAGTGTAGATAATGTCAGTAACATATAAGAAAGAAAAAAGATCTTACGGCAATACATGTTCATGAAAATTGTTAGCTGCATGTGAATAAAACAAAAAAGCTTACCTCACGGCCCTCCTATACAAGTCTCACAAACTTGTATATATATATATAATATACCACAGGAGAAAAAAAAGTAGCTCGCGCGCGCTCACCCAAATCCGCTCGAAGTGCCACATGATATTAGCCCCAGACAACACATAGGCGGATAATACATGTATGTCAATCGTATGAAACAAAACATGCCACAATTTACAAGACAGAAAAAAGGATAAATGAGAGAATTAAAAAAGGTGTTTGCTCTTCAAGTAAATAATTATACCACACCTTACAGATCTGAAAAACACATGTATGCTACAGTTAAATAAACAGGAAACCCAACATCTGAAAGCACGGCACAATCTATAAGAGGACAGAAGACAACACAGTAAACAAAACATCATAATCAATGTGTCACAATAAAAGAACACAAAATATTGGAAAAAAAGACAAAGGTAATCCCTAAGTACACTGATATACATGTACAACACTTTACAAAATATATATACAAACAACAGAGTATATACAGTCGTATTTAAAAACATATTATAGGCATGCGTATGGTGCGCATGTGAAATTTTATTTGTTTTGCGTTTATATAATTCAAAATAGTGCAATTAATGCCTGTAATATAAAAGAAAGAAAAAACGGTCTTTCAATACATGTTCATGCAAATTGTTAGCTGCATGTGAAGAAAACAAAAAGCCTACCTGATGTCTCTTCCTATACATGACAGGTATCATTGCAGCGCCATACATCAGTAATCCAATAGCAGCACACAAGTCGATTTGAAAGTTTTTCAACACAGTTTTTCACTATTATTCTCACAAACTTGTATATATACCACAGGAAACAAAACTCGTCGATCCGATGAAATGCACGACAGTCAACAGAGCTGCATATAATAGTGTACTGTAGCGAGTGCCTGTTCCGAGAACCTGCGCGTGGGTTAATTCACAAAACTTACCGCACAAAACTGCTCCAGAAATCATACACAAACACCTGGAGCGAAACTTGTTTTCACTCTATCACACAGTTAAGACTAAGTCAGACCTGGGAACCCATACGATTTCGCCGTATTTTGTACGCATGATTGTCGAGAATACGATCAGTACGGTCAGTGGAAAAAAAATACGACCAGAAACATTCCTAGACTACTTTTCTTCACAAGCCCATCTCGAAGCCGATCCAATATTTTGACACATAATTACAGTTTTTGTCAGTAAACATTGAAAAAAAGCATTTGTTTTAAATGTATAGGTAAACATAATTAATGGTGTGACGGACGCGTGTGAGGCATGCTTTAATCATGGATGTTCATATGCTGTATGGAGTACGCTCATTTTTCTCAAAATACACCAAGTTTGTTTGAGAATACTCTAAGTGCAAAACAGGGGTTCCCAGGTCTGCTAAGTACTTACGGACGGCAAAATAAAAACACAGTCAGTGGCTGTTATCAGTATTCAGTGTGATTATAAACTGATATACAACGCGCAAATTCTGTTTCTTTTAACAGGAACAAAGAACAAGAGCTGAGTGCCAGTGATATTAGTATTACCACAAAATCAAACAAAACGAGTCGAATGGCTGAACTCTAGTTTGCACCAACACAATGCCTGTATATTTAAGTAACAAAATATACAAGATGAACATAATCCCAAGCGTAAGTCACTGAAACGATCCCTTTTTCACACCAAGAATCACGTATTTTTTCAAACTGGCGCCATGCCACACATGCTCCAGAGAAGCCTTTGTCTGCTAGAGACAGCGCGCGAAAGGGAATAGGTCACGGGGCGCGCGCGCGGCACGCTATAGTAAGCCGAGCCAGCTCTAAGAACAGTTCAGCTGAAAGTGCAAATCTCGCGACCAAATGGAACAGTGTGGATTGGGTGCCGAGGCTGTCAAGTCAGTAGGGGGTGTGACTGCCTTGAGCAGCAACAACTGCCCGGCACCTTCTGGGCATGGACTGGATCAGATGCCGGATATCTTGCTGTGGGATGGTGTCCCACTCCTCCTGAAGTGCCTGCAATAGATCGCTGTGATTTGCCGGTGCTTCTTCTCGCCTGCGCACACGTCTGTCCAATTCATCCCAGAGGTGTTCTATCGGGTTCATGTCTGGCGACATGGATGGCCAGGGAAGCACCTGGACATGGTGGTCGGTGAGGAACTGGGTGGTGAGTCGTGCTGTGTGCGGGCGAGCGTTGTCCTGCTGGAATATGGCATCCTGGTCAGCCAGAAGAGGAAGGGCGTGTGGGCGCAGAATTTCCTCCACGTATCGCTGGGCAGTTATGCGCCCTTGGACGTGCACCAGGGTGCTCCTTCCAGCGGTATTGATCGCCCCCCACACCATGACGCCTCCACCACCATGAACGGGTGCCTCATCCACACAGTTGGGCGCGTAACGTTCGTTTACTCTCCGGTAGACCCTCCTCCGACCATCATGTCGCTGGAGCAGGAAGTAGGACTCGTCGCTGAACCACACGTGTCTCCAGTGATTCCGGACGGTCCAGCGAAGGTGCTGGTTGCCCCACTGCACTCGGTTCTGGCGATGGCGGCGGGTGAGGACAGCTCCTCTGTGAGGTCTGCGAGCTCTCAAACCAGCTTCATGCAGGCGGTTCCGCAAGGTCTGGTCCGATAATCGGTGTGGCCCGGGGAGAGCCTGGACAGAAGATGATGCCGACAGGAAACGATTCCGGAGGTGGCGGAGCCGTATGAAGCGGTCGTGAGCAGCAGTTGTCGCCCTTGGTCTTCCCGCTCGTGACAAGTCAGCAACGGAGCCAGTGGCTTGAAACCTGACCCACAGTCTACTGATGGTGCTCTGGGACACGTGGAAGTGCCTGGCGATTGCACTTTGACTTTGGCCTGCTTGTAAACGACCCAATGCAATTTGGCGGTCTTCTCTGCTCAATCGGGCCATCTTTCGTCGCTGAATTGTCGTCTGATTTCTTTGTGGCGAACAATCCGCTTTTATGGGTTTTGGAAGACATGGTGAGAGCTCAATATTCCCCGAGTTTCACGAGATTACACTGAAGCATGACGCGTGGTCATGCCAAATGAGCAATTTTGACATTGTAGCCACTGATAACGCATGCGTCACGTGCAGAGCTCACTTGTGGCAATGGACGAAAGGTCGACGACCAGATAAACATTTTCTGCAGTTTGGTGGATATCCTTGTAGCCATATAACTAAATTAACCAAATATTACAAGCTATGCGTTTCTTTTTTTGAACAGTATATATTTGTCCTGTCTGTCTTTCTCTGTCCAATCATTGACAATGTGTAAGCTATATCATAGCTGCCAACCCTCCCGGATTTTCCGGAAATCTCCCAAATTTTACAACTTCTCCCTGCTCATATTCAAGACTGAACGGACCCCCTGGCTCCTGGATTTTGACTTTAGAAGGTTGGCAGCTATGCTATATTTGTCCTGTCTGTCTTTCTCTGTCCAATCATTAACAATGTGTAGGCTATATTTGTACTGTCTGTCTTTCTCTCTTCACTGGCTTGCACTGGACAGTGTCTGGTGGACTGTTTAACCACCGGCCAGTCTTTCGCCCTCTCCACTCCCAGTCTCACACCCCTGGACCTCTCTATAAAGGTATAACAGTGTCACCTCGCCGTAAAGGCCTACATGGAACAGTTATTCTTGTCTTGTACTTGTAGTCTACCCTTTTTTGGTTTGAGTTACAGTTTGCTTTGTTTTGTTTGAGGTTCTTTTGTAATACTTTCTTTTTTTGGTTTGCCGACTTTTAAACTGTTTTCTGTTGGATTTGCTTTGTTTTGAGTTTATGTTATAAATAGAGAATACTACATGGCTTGCTGTGTCGTACCAGATTTACACAAGTTGTTTTTTAAAATATTGATCTGCGAGCGAAAGCGAGCTGTTCACTATTTGAAAAAGCAACGAGTGTAAATCTGGTATGAAACAGCAAGCCATGTAGTATTCTGTTTATCCTACATACTGTACTTACGTGTATTTTACTGAAAATGTCCTGCAGTCGAGGCAGCTAAATTGAAGCCGCTTGTTTTGGAACCTCGATCTCTTCTTAAAGGTGGTCATCTAAATTTTTGCTTTTCAATAATCTTATGGTTAGATTTCGCTAAAAGGTTATGTCAGATGATGAATGAACCATGGGGAAAAAAGTTATAGAACAAAAAATATATGAAGAAAAAGATTTTATTTTTGGGTAGCGTGACTCACGCTTCCAATATTTTGTTTTCTGTTTGCTGAGAACATGTGCTTTGCCTAAAAATACTGACCAATCAAATTCATGTCACTATGCTTATAGCCACGCCCAAACAAGTGCAGCAACAATTTGACACTGGAGCGCTGTCCACGCTTTTTTTTAAACGCACGAAATGCACGGGATTTGAGAGGAGTTTTGCGCTTGGCATTTTCCAAATAAGGTTATCCTACCATGAGTACTACGCTGGAATACTACAATGAATTTTCAAACGGCTACACTGGCTTCGTCTTTCCTGATCGAAAGGGGGTGTATTGTTGATAATTGTAGATAATAGACTCTGCATTTTAATGGTCAAATGGCGATTTCGGTATAAAAATGTAGACAAGGACCAGGCTTTAACACTTTCGCGACGGGACACTGATAAATCAGTACCAGCGCTGACACGCCCATGGACGGGAAGCGCATTTTTCAGTACCAGCCATAGAGGGTACACGACTCGTGATTGCTTCCCGGTTTTTGAAGCTTGCAAATAAATTGAGTTGTTTCCCTTGATACACTTGGCGTCCCCTTCTGCCATTTGCAAATCCGCCTGATTTGTGTGCGTTTTTGAGGAAAAAAAATGAATCAAAGGCGAGCCTTGTCTCGGGAGGAGATTCTCCGGATGTTGGATCCCGTAGAGCATGATTCGGACGTATCGTTTTCGCCTCACGAAAGCGATACAAGCAGTGAAAGTGAGGAAGAAACAGTCCCGTTTTTGCTAGTACGAGTCGGCAAACTACACGTGGTTGGCGGTGATACTGCTAGACGAACATGTATCTCGGAATCGTGCAGGAGCTATGGGGGCGTGGCAGCACTGATAACAATGGATGGCTGGAGCCTTCAAATCCTTTTGGAATTGTTCATAGGTGTACAGTTGGTACTTTGTTGTGAAAATGTGACTTATATTCAATATGGATTACCTAGACATCATTTGGTGAGTGTTAGATCTACAGTTTTGTTTCATTTGAGTCAGGATGCTGTGAGTGAATGCGTGATTTGCTTGTTTTTTTCTTTGTACTGTCTCCTTATTTCTGTGTACAATGTTAACAATATTTCAGCTAATTCATAGGTTTTACACCTTGTTTGGTTATAACATTATTTATGATACTTTCTGTTAAAAAATAACTTTTAAAAAAAGCAGTAGAAAATAAAACACACACAAAAAAACGTTACAAAACACAAATTATCCCCCTTTCATCCCCCTTTCACCCCCCTTTGCTAAAACAAATCGCGTGACAAACTTATAAATAGCACGACTGAACTGGGCATCCATTTTTGAATTAGTACACAAAATTTGGTGGTGATTGGACCTAATTCAAGCTTGCTAGACAGATTTCTTTACAGTTACTGATTTTTGGGAAGTTTCTTGGTGGCAAGCTTGGGCAGGCAGGACGTAAACGCCGTGGCAGTGCTAGTCACAATAGTGTTAAGCCTCGTGCAATCTATTACGTCAAAGTAAAAAAACGTCACTCTGAAAGTGTGGCATGACGTGTTCTAAAAATTCATCGAGGGTAATTAGTGAGCGCAATTTTTTTCTTTTATAATGACGTTTGTCTCTGTGACTTTGGCATCATAAGCAGTGGAAAAACAGGTTCCTGCCAGAGTTGCTTGACATGACCTCATTTACCGTACTTTCCGGGTGACAAGGCGCTTCGTTATCTAAGACGCACCCCCTTCTTTTTAAAAAAAATTGTAATCCAGTCACCCATTGGACGCAGGGGGCCGATACACCAAAATTGAAAAAGTATAGGTAGTCGAAGAATGAAAATAAGCCGGCGAGATCAAAGCCAGGTCCATTGTTTATAGGTCAGTGACTGGTCAGTGACCGAGTTTAAAGTTTAACAGAGTCGAACTCTGTGTGTGCGGCGAGATCAAAGACATTGTGATAGCTGGGTGGCCTTGTTTATAGACACGACCTTCTTCCCAGGGGTCAATGACCCAGTTTTTGCCATGAGAGGTGGTTCCCCTGTCATATCTGAGAGAGGAAATACTTCCTGCACCGGGTCAGTGACCGGTCAGTGACCGAGTTTAAAAGTGGAAATAATTATGTGTGCTCTGTGTGTGCGGCCAGATCAAAGGCAGGCATTGTGATAGCTTGGTGGCTTGAGAGCTGGAGGAAACTTGGCCAGGGCAGTACCTAGTAGCTGAAACATGCATTATCACAAGTTGTTTGACTGGTACTCAGGCGGTCTCTTTGATTTTTTTCGTATTTCATACACGGATTAGAGGCTTCGTTTAACAAGACGCAGGGGTCGAACTCGAGGAAAAAAGTCGCGCCTTATGACCCGGAAAGTACGGTACATGATATACACACGTGTGATTTGAACGATTATTATATTACGAGTGTCTCTCTCACGTATGTAGAATAATTTATTTTATTTTATCTTTTATTTATTTATTTTATTTTATTTGTTTGGTATATTTATTCCAGTCATTTTGATCTCATTGTTCCTTTTCCGTTGACCTATTCTTATGTGTGTTGTGAAAGCCTTCTTTCCTTTTTTTCTTTCTTTCCCAAATGTACTTAACTTCGAGATTGGTACTTGAACGGATTGAAGTATACCACTTGCATGTTTTTGTCCTTGCCTGAGGTGCTCTGTTGTACATATGGACTGCATGTGGAGTGAATGTGAAATGAAGATTTTGTTTATTATGCAAATCAGACATGGGGTAATGACTTTTTATTTTTTAAAGTTCACCCTACGTATGATGTGTCTGGAAACACCTCCGCGCGGAGGGGTTTTGCAGCCAGCACAGCAAAGATAAAGAGGGAAAATGTTCTCGGTTCGCGCGGCAGCAAGCACTGTGTCTCTAGACTGAGTTGTGCTTCCGCTTTTCATTTTCTTGGAAACATGCTATCTGTCTTGTTTGCATGCGTCTTCTTATTGGGACCCTTTCAAGGGATTTAACCCTTTGCCTCCCGTAGCACAAGGAGTAAAGCTGTCAAATTTAAAAGTTAAAAAATTGTAGCAAAGTAACCACTGCCAGTTTCCTGAAATGATGAACACTCAAGTCTCAGACATGGGATTCAGAAAAAGTGATAATTAAGGAAAAGGAAGGTGGGGGTCTGGGGGCCTTCTGTGGCCCCCAGTAGGGTCCAGGCGAAGCTGAAGGTTTTTAGTGTTTTAGACACACAAAAATGGCCCTGAAATGCATATTTCAGCTTAATCATAGAGCTTGGGTCTATACCTACATATACCCCAAAATTTTTTCAGCGTATTTGCACGAATCTCAAGAATGTTCCCTGGAGCCTAAAAATTTACGGAATTCCGTAAATTTACGGAAGAATCCCATGTCTGAAGTCTCATAGGAAGCCGGTAGAAACAGGTACAGATATACGTCATAGGTAGCAATGGGCAGGCATGGGAATTGTCCGCTCCGCCGAAATTGTTTTTTTGTTCCGCTTAAAAAGCAAAAGTGTTCGCCGAACAAATAAATGGGGGAGACAAAAATGGTTCTATAAAGTGAATTTAATGGCAAACTTGGAGCTCAGATGACACCAAATTGCACCATTTGGGTTACCGGCACGGTGGGGGGGGGGGGGGGTATGCCCCCTGACCCCCCCTGGTAAGGCTAGGCGCTTTGCGCCGTCAACTTCGCTATTTCTTTCAAAATTTCAGCCTTTTTTACTTTTTTTCAATTCCCATGCCTGAATGTGTATAGCAGGCGTTTCTAGGCGTTCCATGATATGCATATGGGTTAGGGAGCGGGCGATATTGTAAATAGCCATGTGCATAATTATTATTTGGAATTTTCTTTTGTTTTTCATGCTTACTTTTGAGTGCCGTGTCTCTGTTTGTGTTCTTGCCTTGTCATCTTCATGTAATTTATGCGTAAGTGTATATGAGTATGCTTGAGTTGTTAATGCGAAAGTATGTGTATGAGTACCCCCCGCGGGTTAGGGGGAAGAATTTACCCGATGCTCCCCAGCATGTCGTAAAAGGCGACTAACGGATTCTGTTTCTCCTTTTACCCTTCTTAAGTGTTTCTTGTATAGAATATAGTCAATTTTTGTAAAGATTTTAGTCAAGCAGTATGTAAGAAATGTTAAGTCCTTTGTACTGGAAACTTGCATTCTCCCAGTAAGGTCATATATTGTACTACGTTGCAAGCCCCTGGAGCAAATTTTTGATTAGTGCTTTTGTGAACAAGAAAAAATTGACAAGTGGCTCTATCCCATCTCCCCCCTTTCCCCGTCGCGATACAACCTTCGTGGTTGAAAACGACGTTAAACACCAAATAAAGAAAGAAAGATGTGTATGAGTGCGCCTTGAGTCGCCTGTGGTGAGATATGTGCGCGTTATAAATTCTCGTATTATTATTTTCATTGCACACTCTGGTGGACATTGGCTCAAGCGAAGACATTTTCAGCTGAGACTTTTGACCAGTATTCTTTTTATTTCATCCTTTTTTGGGTGGATATTTTCTTGCTAGATAATTCACACTCAGTCATGGTGAATGATGAGCGGCAGTACGGTGTGCATATTTTAGAAAAAAATCGAGCACATGGAGCACACACTACAAACTTCCAGAAGTTGTTGATTTGTGGGGTGAGAGTGGGCATCGTCTTGCAAAGTGGTAGGACTGTAACACTAACAGGTCACAGGTTCTATTCCGGGCCGTACCGGACAAGGGTCAACTTTATATGCAGACTCGGAGAGATTATATCCATGTTTCACCCCGTGTCACGACTGCCACGGAAAAGACCTCGGTCATTCTGCCATAAGTGCAGGTGGCTGGTAACTAGGTATCTCATCTTACGTTGTGGTAACACCCGGGAACATGTCTCTAATGGTTTCAAAAAGAACACTTATCTATGTGGGGTAACGTGTGTTTTCAAGAAGACGTGAAGGTTGTATCTAGCTGTCGGTCAAGTGGCAATGTTTGTGTTTTCAGAACCCCCTCGCCCGCCACAGAGCTTCGGACAGTGAAGGATGGCAAGACCGGGACTCTGAAATCTACAGGAATAGATTCCCCATCCCTTGACGGCTCTGGTTGTGACCTCACGCTTCATCGACCGTGACAGACAAAGGACAGAATGCCGTGCTCTGTCGCAAATTATCTTCAACATTAAAAGGGAATCCACTATTCTGGCCCATCAAGGGAAGTAATAGACAAATTCTGAAGATAACTCTGTCGGGTTTGTATGGGTTGTTCACCCAAAATTGGCGTATTCTGCCTGAATGGTGGGGTAAAAACGGCCATACACGTACAAACCCACTCATGCAAAAACATGAGTGAACGTGGGAGTTTCAGCCCATGAGCAAAGAAGAAGTATGGATTGTGAAAGAGTGAATACCGTTGCTTTTAGGGAGACAAACTATTCACTGGCGAATCACGAGAGAGGGGTGTGTCTGAAACACGTTGACAGGGAGCATGTTTGGATTATTTGTCACTAAAATCAAGGGTATTCACTCTTTCACAACCCATACAAACCCGACAGAGTTATTTGCGAACATCGTCTCTTCCCCTACCTGGTCTTGTTCGTGTTCAGAAAGTGGAAAAGGTAGAGTTCACTCATCAAGAGCATTCAAGACACTCCTTGCACTGAGAAACCCAAGGGAGGTAATCCATTGTTGGACCGAGAAACCCAAGAGATAATTCATTGTTGGGACCGGGAAACCCAAGGGAGATAATCCATGGTTGGACCGAAAAAAACAAGGGAGATAATCCATTGTTCTGTAACCCCATCATGCTCCTTGGACTGAGACAGAGCAAGGGAGAGAATCGTGTGATGTTGAAGCTCGTGCTGCTTAGGTTGGGAAATAAGTGAGCTACAAGACCCAACGCCTTAGACATTGTCTGTTAACATCTGTGTTACATACTGTCTCACTGTGCCTCACAATTATGTCGCAGCAGACACGGTCTCCAATAGCAGCTGAAGAGATGATGACAAATAACAACCATCCAACCGCAGCAGACTGAATAAAATGGCCAGTTTCGTGCTGTGATCTGTATTTCACAGAATTCTTTTTGGGTGTGTCTGTCAGTTGCTCAGTTCCCTAATGCACCGACATCTTGTGTCCATTTCACCTGGCCTAAACCGCTTCCCAACCAGCCGTCTCAGCTGGCCGAACTTTTCTGCAAAAGCTATAGCTACCCTGAACATTTCACTCTCTGCCTATTAACTTTTATTATGTACAACTTGCTTAGTTGTTAGAGCTGAAAACGACGTTAAACACCAAATAGAGAAAGAAAGCAAGTTGTTAGAGCGGAACGTCAAAAGGCTCGAGGTTAAAAGTTCAAGTTATGATCTTCAATTTTTCCAGTATATATTGTATATAGAGGAGTTTTGTACATGTGGTTACACTTGTCATATTAACAGGTGTGAGATATACAGGAGGTGATTGCTGGAGGGCGTGTTAGCTGGTTCCAACGCTTATGGAAAAATTCAAGTTATCTTCAGTTTGACAAACACAAAGTACAGTGAAACCCCCTTTTAAGACTTTAAAACAATCTGAGAAAATAAAAAAAATCTGAGAAAATAATAAAAACCAGAGAAAATCAGGTCTTAAAAAGGAGGGTTTGTTAAAATGGGGGTGAATGTACAGAGGTTATGAAGAGAAAGTCTGAGAAAACAGAGTCTTAAAAGGGAGGGAGTCTTAAATTGGGGGGTCCGCTGTACTCATCACAATGGCCACTTTAATTAGCAAACTGTTACACTGTACTCATCACAATGGCCACTTTAATTAGCAAACTGTTACACTGTACTCATCACAATGGCCACTTTAATTAGCAAACTGTTACACTGTACTCATCACAATGGCCACTTTAATTAGCAAACTGTTCCACTGTACTCATCACAATGGCCACTTTAATTAGCAAACTGTTACACTGTACTCATCACAATGGCCACTTTAATTAGCAAACTGTTACACGCACAGAACCAGAGCTGAGGTGCACGGAAAAGCTACTAACCGGGTGGTAGCCACCAGCGGTGTTTGATTGGTTAAAATCACAACCAAACCTCAACTTCAACCAATCCGACCCGGTGGGTGGCTCGCACTCGGTTGATAACTTTCTTGTGCACCTCGGCCTTGATCGCTATGAAAACTGGTCACTTGGTTACAGCGGCGAGTCGGGTACAAAACAAAACAATACGCTCACTGTGCGTTATGGTTGTTGAAAGTTTCCAGTGAAATGTGAAGCAGTAGATGTGATTATGTGACAGTCTTGCCTAAGCTTTCACATTTCTACCAGTAAAGTACAAAAAATTACGGGCTGATGTTTTTGCGCGAAAAAATAACCAAAACATTTGTAAAGCAGGGACATCCAGTTGCCGAAGGGGGGACAATTTGTAAGGATGTGTTTATCTTCAAATAGTAGCGATTGATTTTATGTCTGCGCGCTGCACGATTTGGTCTTGGCTTGCTGGCGGTAGGAGAAGAAATGTTGGTTGGAGAATTTTTTCTATTTAAATTTTTTGGGGGGACCAAGAATGTGTTTCTTAGTTCCTTGCAGATTGTATGTACCTGGTATCTAGTTATTCTGCATAGTTTTTCCATTTATAGCTCATGAAATATATGAGAAATGAAATGAGGTTAGTGATTAATGTATGGAGACAAATCTGCAAATCATCAGTGTGGTTGAACGTGTGAGTTGATTTAATGTCATAATGACGCACGGTACGTGTGTTTAAACAAAGCATGATGAAGCACGTTGTTTCTTGTTCGCCAGGCGTAGTGTTGTTACAGTGAAACTCCCCTTTCACAATTTTAACAAATCTGAGAAAATATGGAAGATTTCTTCCCCTTCAAAACAATAAGTCAACGCATTGTGACTGGGTCAGTTCTAGGAAGCCATCATGGGCGACAGAGTGAAAAATGAGTTCAGATATTGCATAGTGCAACTCTTAAGAAACCCCATATCGATGTCATCGTTGAATTTTGGCGTAGCTTGATTCTTGGTGTTTTTTTTAAATGTTTTTTGAGCTTTTGACTAAGTAAATTATTCTCCATGAGAAATTTTCTCTTAAATATGAATGACAATGCATGATTTAACATTCTTTTATCTTTTTATCCATACCAGGAACGAATATAAACACTATTTCATAATACATGTCAAAAGAATCAATTTTGTCCTTCTCCTGAAAAGCTGGTTAAAACGAATTACGCCAAAATTCCATGACAACGTCGATATATTATTTAGTGACAATAATAGACTGAACATTACCTTGCATAATTGTTTTTCACTCCAAGGCATATTGAAGACAAACATGTGAATGTGCCTCCCGTATTTTTAATTGGAAAATGAAATCATAATGTGTAAGATTCTTAAGTGACTGATGTTTGGTCATTGTCTGTTTGACTCATCCATATATTATGTTAAAAGTCTGCACTGTTAAATGTTCACTTTCTGTTTAAGTCTTGCATGTGTTGTGTAAATAGTGTGCTGGGTTAAAAGTTCATCTTTGTTTGGCTCTAGCATGCGTTAAGTACCCCCCGCGGGTTAGGGGGAGTCCCATATTGGTTGGGACGAGAAAGAATTTACCCGATGCTCCCCAGCACGTCGTAAGAGGCGACTAACAGATTCTGTTTCTCCTTTTACCCTTGTTAAGTGTTTCGTGTATAGAATATAGTCAATTTTTGTAAAGATTTTAGTCAAGCAGTATGTAAGAAATGTTAAGTCCTTTGTACTGGAAACTTGCATTCTCCCAGTAAGGTAATATATTGTACTACGTTGCAAGCCCCTGGAGCAAATTTTTGATTAGTGCTTTTGTGAACAAGAAACAATTGACAAGTGGCTCTATTCCATCTTCCCCCTTCCCCCGTCGCGATATAACCTTCGTGGTTGAAAACGACGTTAAACACAAAATAAAGAATACAAAAATGCGTTAAGTAAATAGTATTCACGGTTAAACGTTTATCTTTGTTTGGCGCTAGCATGTGTTGTGTAAAACGTATGTTGGATTCAATATTCAGTGTCTGTTTCGAGCATGGATTCTGTAAACAGTACGCATCCTGGGTTACATAAATAAAAGAGTTTATTATTGTGTTTGACTCGCATTGTGTAAATAATTTGCTGGGTTCAAGAATGCAGTTTAGGGCATTATAAATACCGGCACTCTAATACCAGTTTTGTGTGCATGAATAGCTCTCAGGAATTCAGGAGCACAGTTTAGTTTTGTTTTTCTTGTCCGTTCTTGGATGTCATTTTTTTTGCAGCATATGAACAAGCACATTTGTACAGTAGAAACTATTTGTATGTATAAGGGTAGGTGCGTTTGTACTTGTGCATACATGAATGCCTGAACGACTCGTGTGTGTGTACCTGTGTGTGTGCATGCCCACTCACAGAAGAAGGGATGACGGTGATGATTTTGATTAACCCCTTCACTGCCCACCCCGTATGTAATACGTGGTCATTTTCTGTTTATCGTACGCCCATAACCGTATCTCATACGTGGGATTTGTGTCAACAACATTTCAGGACATTTCTGAAAACTAAATGGGAGGTAACCACTGTCCAAGTACTTGTAGGGGTTCTAAACACAGTTCTTTCCCATAGACCGTTTGGATAAGTTACTACCACTGTGGCAGTGAAGGGGTTAATACAATTTGAGATATAGAGAGGGGAGAGAGACAGGGATAGAGAGAGAGTGTGTGTGTGTGGGGCTGTGTGCGAGGTTGCCCTTTTTGCATATTTGTATATATACGACTTGAAAGCACAGTACATGTATTTGTCATTGAAATGAAAGTAGACCAGTCTCCCATATTTGAAGAGAGAATCCAAATGAAACGTCTGTTGTTTTGGGTATAATAAGATGTTTGTGTGTTGCTAGTTCTGAATGCATGCGCTGTTTGTTGGATATTTGCGAGTGTTTTTTTCTTTTCTTTTCATAGTTTTGAATGCATGTTTCTTTTTGAGTATGTGTGAGTATGAGTGCGCCTTGAGTCGCCTTGTGGTGAGATATGTGCGCGTTATAAATTCTCGTATTATTATTATAAACTGATCTAAACCGTGTTCAAACCACATGATGTACATATTTTTGTTGTTGCTTGAACGGTTTGTCGTTTTGCATGTTAATGGTATGCTACTTATTATGCCCTCACCCCTTCCACCATGTGTTTGGTCTTCAAGGCGGTGTGACAAGGACTTGGATTGTAAACCTGGTTTTGAAATCACATTGACCTATTTGAACATAATCACAAGAACTTCTCAAAATTACAAATGCCAGTTTAGTTAAAAATGCGGTTTATTTAGACAAATTATGGTTGCATTGTTTAAAGTTAGTGACTCCTTAATGAAATGAGTGGGATTTTATTGAAATTCATGCATACATTACATTTTTGTTTTTGTTTTTGAAAGCCAAAAAGGTAGTCTTGCATCTACAATGGAAGAATTCCAGAAATAACTGTCTTGTTTTTATAGGCTGTGGAAGAGTTGCTTTTCCTTAGAGAGACTCAGACAAGCTACAGAGGACATCGTATGCCAATCACTAGCACTTATGTATTGTTGGCGATCTTTGTATTGAGGGATGCAGGGGCGGATCACACCCCCCGCGGGTTAGGGGGAAGAATTTACCCGATGCTCCCCAGCATGTCGTAAGAGGCGACTAACGGATTCTGTTTCTCTTTTTACCCTTATTCAGTGTTTCTTGTATAGAATATAGTCAATTTTTGTAAAGATTTTAGTCAAGCAGTATGTAAGAAGTGTTGGGTCCTTTGTGCTGGAGACTTGCATTCTCCCAGTAAGGTAATACATTGTACTACGTTGCAAGCCCCTGGAGCAAATTTTTGATTAGTGCTTTTGTGAACAAGAAACAATTAACAGGTGGCTCTATCCCATCTCCCCCCCTTTCCCCGTCGCGATATAACCTTCGTGGTTGAAAACGACGTTAAACACCAAATAAAGAAAGAAAGGGGCGGATCACATAATTTTTTAAGGGGGGGTTTCCAAATTACTTTCTGGGACAATTCGACGACACGAAGCATTTAGTTGAGGGCGCGAAGCGTTCGAACATCCTAGAGGGTTCCGGGGGCATGCCCCCCCCCCCAGAAAATTTGGATAAAAACATGGAAAATGGAGCAATCTGGTGCAATCTGAGCCAAGAAACTTCTCCTAATACACCTTCTAAAAAGTAAATTTAAGAAGACAAATGTGGATCTAAACAAGGACAAATGGTCGATCTGGTGCAACCTGAGCCAACAAATGGTCGATCTGGTGCAACCTGAGCCAACAAATGGTCGATCTGGTGCAACCTGAGCCAACAAATGGTTGAACTGGTGCAACCTGAGCCAACAAATGGTCGATCTGGTGCAACCTGAGCCAACTAATTGCCCAACTACATTCCAAGACCGTCATTTAGAAGACAAAGGCTGGCTCCTAGGGGGGTCCGGTGGCATGTACCCCCCAAAAATGTGGATAAACATCAAGGAAAATGGAGCGATCTGCTGCAATCTGAGCCATTAGTTTTTCTTTATTTTCAATTTAAATTTTTTTTTAAGGGGGGGGGGGGGGGGGAATGTTCCAGAAATCCCCCTGGATCCGCCCCTGGGCTGCCATCACATAGTCAGCTCTGATGTGTGTACTTTGAACGAAAAGAGTTATATTGAGCGGACAGTGCAGAAAGTACTGATCAGAGCTACTTCTCACTGGCATGTCACTTGTTTGCATGGTTTCCCTGGCACAGACTGTTGACCACATGTAGAGACGTTCTTTTCTTTCTTTATTTGGTGTTTAACGTCGTTTTCAACCACGAAGGTTATATCGCGACGGGGAAAGGGGGGGAGATGGGATAGAGCCACTTGTTAATTGTTTCTTGTTCACAAAACCACTAATCAAAAAATTGCTCCAGGGGCTTGCAACGTAGTACAATATATGACCTTACTGGGAGAATGCAAGTTTCCAGTACAAAGGACTTAACATTTCTTACATACTGCTTGACTAAAATCTTTACAAACATTGACTATATTCTATACAAGAAACACTTAACAAGGGTAAAAAGAGAAACAGAATCCGTTAGTCGCCTCTTACGACATGCTGGGGAGCATCCGGTAAATTCTTCTCCCTAACCCATGGGGGGACATGACTGTAGAGACACGCCGCTCACTCCTGATTGGCCTACAATGTCACGTGTTGTTTGCATCAGTGTTTCCAAGGGAACACAACTCTTCCACTACCCACAACAACATGACAGAGTTGTATCTGAACATCGGCTGTTTCACTTTCTTTGATTGTGGTGATATTACTTTTTATTTCCTGTAAAGACGAGCTCAGCTCTAGCACCTATACTTTAATTTTTAAGAAGAAAGATGAGATAACTGTATATTTGATTGAACTTACATGTTTTTTTGGAGGGGGAAGGTGGGATTCTTTAGACAAAGGGACACCAAATATTTGCATACATGAATAAGGCATGGAGGAGCATAATTTGCAATGTTATGATCACAAGTGACATTTTTTGGGAGGAGATTTTTACGCTTGCAAGTCCTGTTGAACACATTGTATGTGTAGTGAGACAAAAATAATCATCACAAGTTATTCTTTGTTTTTGCAAATCTGTGAGATATTCTATATACAAAAGGGGGGTGTAGAGTTTGCTCATATGTTTAAGTGGATGATGAAGTCAGACCATTAAAATGTGAAGAAAAGAGCTTGTTTGTGTCACGTTGTTAAATCGGATCAGACATCACCTGTTAAAGAGTGTTTGCGTGTCGGGATCCATGCCAACATGGTTCTTTTCATATTTATTTAATACCACGCTTGTTTGTTTTCTTTTTTTGTTAAAGATTTGTTTGGAATTTTGCTGAACATCAGAGAGAGAAACTCCAAACAAGAATGGTAAAATCAAAACAGAGATAGTTATTACGTATGCATGCAAATTGTGAAATAGGTATGGCTTCCCTGCAATGATGTAAGACTACCTGACCAGACTCTCAGGCCAAAGTGTCGTTACTGTTGTATAACGGTTATCCCCAAACGCCCGATTTGGGTAAATAGCTTGAGCTCGCATCTTGATGACGTGTTCGGCGTCCCTGTTCATTTGTCTGAGAGTTGAGTGTTTATTCAAAGCATATATATACACACACACAGGCCATAACATAACATGGTGTCAGAAGTGACTACACACAAGAGATTTACAAGGAATTTCTGTGAGTAAATAACTTTTAATCACGTCTATCGAACTTTTGAAAGTTTTGTAGTGCAGCCACGTGCGCGCATAGACTGATACTGAGGCTAGGGACAGCAACATCAGTGACAGCATCAATGAGGAGCGTTTCTAGGTCATCACAACACTGCCCTGTGGATAAGACAGACTGGCGAGAGCGTCAATGTTATGATAACACAGACGTGTGTGGTACAGTGGTACAGACTTTTGTTTCTGAGAGTTTGGGGGGGAGGGGGAGGGGGGGGGGGGGTCCCTGTTGACAGTAGAGAGTGATCTTCGTCATGGCGGACAACCAGCAGCCAGTACTCCAGAAGCATTTCACAGCCAATGTTCCTGTTCCGTCCAAGCTATGTATGGAAGGCAGTTTGCCCCAACATTGGAAAAAGTTCCGCAGACAGTGGGAAAACTATGAAGTTGCGTCTCGACTCAACAAAGAAGATGCAGAATACAGGTGTGCTGTACTACTAGCATGTATAGTGGAAGAAGGCATGGAAGTGTATGATGGCATGCAGTTCAACGGTGGGGAGAACAAGAAAGATATTAACGTTGTTCTCCAGAAGTTTCAAGACTTTTGCGTTGGGTCAACTCATGAAGCTTTTGAAACATATAAGTTCCACTGACACCAGAAACCAAGATTCCTCCGAGTCCATTGAAGCATATGTTGCAGCTCTGCGCAAGCTGGCGAAAAACTGCAATTTTGGAGAAATGGAAGACAGAATGCTGCGTGATCGCATTGTGGTGGGCGTGAAGAGCGATGCTGCTCGTGAGAAACTTTTAGAAGATTCCACGTTAAATTTCAAGAAAGCAGTCGATGTCTGCCGAGCTTACGAGACATCTCAACAGCAGCTTCAAGAGATGTCAAAAGACGATTCAGTTGATCGTTTCACCTCATCTAACAAGTCGGGCAGTCGACCGACTGAAAAGCAAAGACCCCCAAAGTCCAAGTCCAAGTCCTTCCAATATACCCAAAACCCTACCAGTCCCAGACAGTCCCATTGCTCTCGTTGTGGGAGAACCCCACCTCACAACAGAGAAGCATGTCCAGCCAAGAACACCAAGTGCCACCAATGCTCCAAGGTGGGTCATTATGCGACGGTCTGCCGTTCATCCAACATCCAAACAGTGGAAGAGGAAGAAGGAGCCGAAGCTTATTTGGGTTCTGTGGTTGGTGAAGTGACGTCAGATAAGTGGCGGATCACAGTCAAGATCGAGGGTGCTGACCAAGTGTGCAAGATTGACACTGGAGCCGACGTGACTGTCATCCCGGATAACCTAGTTCCAAGTTCAAAGCGCCCGGTAGAAAAAGCAGGGAAGAAACTTTTTGGTCCAGGGAGAGCCGAAATGAGTGTAGTAGGCAAGTTCAAAGGCAAGATCACCTACAAGCAGAAGACTGCGATCCAAGATGTGTTCGTGGTGAAAGGGCTAGAGGAACCACTTTTGGGTAGGCCTGCCATAACTGCCCTGAAACTCGTAGAAAGAGTCAGCTACGTAGCAGAAACACTCGAGACAAGCAGCAAGAGGCAGCACCCAAAGCTTTTCGAAGGACTGGGTAAAATCCAAAACTCGTACAAAATAAGGCTGAAGGAAAACTCAGTTCCTTTTGCTGTGTCCACACCAAGACGTTTGGCTTTGCCCCTCAAGAGTAAGGTCAAGGCAGAACTTGAGAAGCTGGACAAACAAGAAGTAATCCGACCCGTGACGCAGTCAACAGACTGGTGCGCTCCCATCGTTGCAGTACCAAAAAGCAACGGCAAGGTCAGGCTGTGCGTCGACCTGACAAAACTGAATGAATCGGTGAGAAGGGAGAACTTCCCGCTTCCCTCTACGGATCAGCTGTTAGCCCAATTGTCAGGAGCAAAAGTATTCTCGAAATTGGACTGTAACAGTGGATTCTACCAGATTCCGTTGGACGAAGACAGCCAACTTCTGACGACGTTCATCACGCCGTTCGGAAGATACTGCTATACAAGACTACCTTTCGGGATAAGTTCGGGTCCTGAAGTGTTCCAGAGGACCATGACTCAACTCCTCTCGGGACAAAGCGGCGTCATCTGTGACATAGACGACCTCCTGATCTACGGTCGTAACCAGAAAGAGCATGACGACAACCTGGATCACGTTCTGAAAAAGCTGGATAACGCTGCCGTGACGCTGAATGCAGAGAAGTGCCAGTTCTCCCAGGAAACAAGCAAGTTCCTAGGACATGTGTGTTCAGAGACGGAATCGCGATTGATCCTGACAAGGTTGCAGCCATTAAGAATTTTCCGAGGCCAGCAAATATTTCTGATCTCAGGAGACTGTTAGGGATGGTAAACCATGTTTCCAAGTTCGCAGGTTCCACTTTAGCAGAAGACGTCAAAGCACTGAGAGATCTTCTGAAGAAGGACAACGATTGGTCCTGGGACAGCATGCAGGAGACGTCAAACCACTGAGAGATCTTCTGAAGAAGGACAACGATAGGTCCTCGGACAGCATGCAGGAGACGTCAAACCACTGAGAGATCTTCTGAAGAAGGACAACGATTGGTCCTGGGACTGCATGCAGGAGACGTCAAACCACTGAGAGATTTTCTGAAGAAGGACAACGATTGGTCCTGGGACAGCATGCAGGAGACGTCAAACCACTGAGAGATCTTCTGAAGGACAACGATTGGTCCTGGGACTGCATGCAGGAGACGTCAAACCACCGAGAGATCTTCTGAAGAAGGACAACGATTGGTCCTGGGACAGCATGCAGGAGACGTCAAACCACTGAGAGATCTTCTGAAGAAGGACAACGATTGGTCCTGGGACTGCATGCAGGAGACGTCAAACCACTGAGAGATCTTCTGAAGAAGGACAACGATTGGTCCTGGGACTGCATGCAGGAGACGTCAAACCACTGAGAGATCTTCTGAAGAAGGACAACGATTGGTCCTGGGACAGCATGCAGGAGACGTCAAACCACTGAGAGATCTTCTGAAGAAGGACAACGATTGGTCCTGGGACAGCATGCAGGAGACGTCAAACCACTGAGAGATCTTCTGAAGAAGGACAACGATTGGTCCTGGGACAGCATGCAGGAGACGTCAAACCACTGAGAGATCTTCTGAAGAAGGACAACGATTGGTCCTGGGACTGCATGCAGGAGACGGCGTTTCAGAACATCAAGACGAAACTGATGTCCGCCCCAGTTCTTGCTCACTGCAGTCCCGACAGGAAGACGGTTGTCTCTGCTGATGCTTCATCGTATGGATTTGGAGCAGTCCTCTTCCAGAAGCAAACAGACGAAACTCTTAAACCCGTGTTCTACGCCTCCAGATCAATGACGCCAACAGAGCAGAGGTACGCGCAAGTAGAAAAAGAAGCACTTGCTGCAACCTGGGCGTGTGAGAAGTTCTCGGAGTATATCACAGGACTAGCAGATCTGACTATTCAAACAGACCACAAACCTCTGCTGGCATTCCTAAAGACAAAGAACTTCGATGAACTCACACCACACAGAGATTCAGAATGCGCCTGATGAGGTACCTTTACAAGATAGTGTATACTCAAGGGAAGAACCTCATCACCGCAGATGCACCCTCCAGGGGCCCAATGCATAACCAGCACATACTTTAGGGATTTCATAACGCTGTGGAGCGCATAGCTATGAAACGCACTAGAACTCAGCGGTCCGCATGCATGAGGTCAAATAGTGCCTGCAATAGCTAAGAGCGGCTCTATTTTTAACACGTAGATAGTGGAAGGGATTCCCCGTCATCCTGTGTCTCTGCGCATGCGTCAAGCTTTGTGATGCTTCGCCGCGGGTCAGTTTTACACCATTTGCCGCAGACAGTTTGGAAAGCCTGTCTCCTGATAAAACTTGGCTTTCGTGGTTTGGAAACTATATCCATTCCGGTACCCTCGCCATAAAGGTATCCGTCACTCTCTTGCTGGTTCTGCATGCTGTGTTTGATGTTATAAATTCCCGTATTATTATTATTATTATCATTATTATTATGTACCGCGATCAGTTCGCCACACACATCTTGAAAAGATCCGCACGCGTAAAAAGTGACCCAAAATCAAGAAAACCCGCAGAACCGGCGGCAATGCACCCTTTCGATTCGGCAGTTCGAGTTGCTCTTACAGTTCATCCGTGATTGCAAGAATGTCCTGCCGACGAAAGCGGAATTTTCTGCACAGTTCCACGTCGTCGTAACGATTCAGTGGATGTAGGCGGTCAAGAAAGATCCGGTTGCTTCTCAAATTTCTTCTCATCATGAATTGGCATGAAAGCAGCCGCCATTTTAAACGCTCCAATAGCGGGTTCCATAACTTTTATTGGAAGGAGGGGCCTGCTATAACTTTATGGCCGACATAAGGCTCTATGCGCGGTCTATGCATTAGAAATAAGAGACTTTATGGAGTCCACCGACTTTATTGCCGTGACGTTATCAAATTAGGCTCCTATGAAGGGGCCATGCATTGGGCTCCAGGGCCCCAACTCAAGAGCCTGGAGAAACAGAGAAGAAACTCGAAGAAGAAAGCGACCTCCTCATCCACCAAGTTATTGGCAATCTTCCTGCCACAGAGAGGAGATTAGAAGAAATCAGAAAAGAAACAGGACAATATCCTCTGTGTGAAACATTGAAGAAATACACTCAAGAAGGATGGCCATACTCCTGTCCAGACAACGAGAAACTGAAAGCTTTCTGGTCAGTACGCCATGAGATATCCATCCATGAAGGACTTCTGCTGTATGGAAGTAGAATTATCATTCCAGAGACTTTGCGAAAAGATGTTTTGCAGAAAATGCATGCAGGACACCAGGGCATTGTAAAATGTCGTGCCTTGGCCAGAGAGAGCGTTTGGTGGCCTGGATTGTCTTCACAGATCGAGACGATGGTGACAAACTGTCCGACCTGTTTGCAAGAAAGAAAAGTCCCCCCTGAGCCTCTCATCCCAACGCAGACTCCAGATTTTCCATGGCAGAAAGTTGGTATGGACCTCTTTGACTTCAAAGGAGAGCAATACCTCCTAGTCATAGACTATTACTCTCGCATTATCGAGTTAGCCCATTTAAAGAATGAGAAAGCCATCACCACCATAGCCCACATTAAAAGCATCTTCTCCAGACATGGTGTTCCACAGAGTGTAATAACAGACAATGGACCTCAATTCAAAAATGAAGAATTCAGAAAGTTTGCATCAACCTACGGGTTTGACCATACTACCAGTAGTCCTTATTACCCACCTGCAAACGGTGAAGCTGAAAGAGCGGTGGAGACAGTCAAAAACTTACCGAAAAAGGCGGATGACCCCTACATCGCCATCATGATGTACCAAGCCACTCCACTACAGATAGGGAAAAGCCCTGCTGAACTCCTGATGGGGAGGAAGATAAGAACCATTGTGCCCTCCATTTCAAGGAACTTCATGAGAAAAAGCCATGGTTCACTTGAAGTTGCCAAAGCCGATACTGAACAGAAGATGAAGATAAAGCTCAACTTCGACAGAGCTCATCGTGCCAGAGTTGTGCCTGAACTAGTACCAGAACAGCCTGTGCTGGTTGGACCAACTGGACAAGAAGGCGTCATCACCAAGACTTTGCCCTTTCGTTCCTACGATCGAAGTACAGACGCCAAGTGGCAGCAAGACTGAGAAGAAACAGACGACACCTTGTCCCTCGGGACCTTGCAGCCACGAGAGACTTTGAGACCCCTGGAGTGTCCTCGCTGATCCCGGTCCAAGCTCAACACCCTGTAGACATCAGCATTCCGCAAGCTATGCCGGAACCAGTCACCGCCGGTGATCCTGTGCCAGTAGACAACCGAGTCTACACCCGAAGCGGCCGCCCAGTCAAGAAGCCAGACAGATTAGACATATGAAAACTTCGCGAACATTCAGTGAACTTGAAAGCTTCACGAACATCGAAATCGATATCGAAAGATGCGCGACAAAGTTTGTCTTCGCGATCTTTAAAGGGGGATGTTGTATAATGGTTATCCCCAAACGGCTCGATTTGGGTAAATAGATTGAGCTCGCATCTTGATGACGTGTGCGGCGTCCCTGTTCATTTGTCTGAGAGTTGAGTGTTTATTCAAAGCATACACACACACACACACACACACACACACAGGCCATACCATAACAGTTACGACATCAAGAAAACCAACACAAAGCGGTATGGGAATCAAACCGACACACAGCTCTAGTTGTGGGAAGCGATTCCCATACCTGTCAAGCTCTTGTGGACTCTCACCATAAGATTTAGCTCACAAAACCATAAGTTTGCACCAAAAAGCATAAGACAACGTGCAAAACTGCAGAAGTCGTCAGATTAATCACCACAAGAACTAAATACATGCACACATACACACACAAAAACAAGAAATCAGCCTTATTTCACACATAATATAAAAAAAACTTTTTTCAACACTGAACTGCACTGTTTTATGTAATTTTGAAATGCAAAGCATGTTTAAATGTAAATTGTACGGAGAATCACCTAAATTGTACAAAGACGGCACACGTCCAACCACAGGAAAAGAAGAAAAGGAGAAAACTCCGTGTTGCAAAATGGGGTTCTGGGCTGGTATAGCAGAGTCGAGGTTAGAGACTTTAGCCCGGGATAAGCAATACCCTCAATGAAGACGTCAGTTTCGTGGAGGCAAGAATTGCTTGTGGCTAGCCTCTCGCTTTGCAAAACATCGAGGTTGTATATGTCGAGTTATGATCTCCCATACATTAATTTATGTTACAAAATTGTTTGTGGCAGAATCGAGTACATTTTACCGCAACACGGTGGCTTAGTGGTAAGGCGTCCGTCCAGTGAGCGGGAGGTCGTGGGTTCGAACCCCGGCCGAGTCATACCTAAGACTTTAAAATTGGCAATCTAGTGGCTGCTCCGCCTGGCGTCTGGCATTATGGGGTTAGTGCTAGGACTGGTTGGTCCGGTGTCAGAATAATGTGACTGGGTGAGACACAGTGAAGCCTGTGCTGCGACTTCTGTCTTGTGTGTGGCGCACGTTAAATGTCAAAGCAGCACCGCCCTGATATGGCCCTTCGTGGTCGGCTGGGCGTTAAGCAAAAAAACCCAACAAAACCAGCTTCCACACTCATGCTGTGAACAAACCGTGCACTAAAACATTGTTGATCGTATTGTCACTGAGAGATTTCACTCAGCGACTGCGTTTTGAAAGGCGTCATCTTCATGTTTATCATCAGTCAAATGATATACATTTAGAGCATCCATTGTTGTCACTTGCCTGGCAAGAACTAACAAGAACGCTGAAGCGTAATTAATCATTCAGTCAAGCTCAGGTCAGGGCGGGGATGTAGCTCAGTCGGTAGCGCGCTGGATTTGTATCCAGTTGGCCGCTGTCAGCGTGAGTTCGTCCCCACGTTCGGCGAGAGATTTATTTCTCAGAGTCAACTTTGTGTGCAGACTCTCCTCGGTGTCCGAACACCCCCGTGTGTACACGCAAGCACAAGACCAAGTACGCACGAAAAAGATCCTGTAATCCATGTCAGAGTTCGGTGAGTTATAGAAACACGAAAATACCCAGCATGCTTCCTCCGAAAACGGCGTATGGCTGCCTAAATGGAGGGGTAAAAAACTGTCATACACGTAAAATTCCACTCGTGCAAAAAACACGAGTGTACGTGGGAGTTTCAGCCCACGAACGCAGAAGAAGAAGAAGAAGAAGCTCAGGTCAAAGCCACAGACACACCAGCGATGACAGTCGAGCATTGACAAACGTCTGATGAGCTCTCACCGTCTTTTCCGGGCCAACACACACACACACACAGACGCACACACAGACGCACACACACACACACACACACACACACACACACACACACACACACACACACACACACACACAACTTTTGCAAGTAGACAAGGTACAAACTAAATTGGGAGAATTTGTATGTTGTTGCTTCCAAAAAAACCCATTATGAAATCATTTGGTTATTTATCTTCCCGTGTCTTATAAACACTACGTTTTATGACAATAAAGTGTATTCGTATTCACACACACACACACACACACACACACACACACTCACACACACCGGCACACACACACACACACACACACACACACACACACATACACACACACACACACACACACACACGCACGCACGCACACACGCACACACACACACACGATGTTACGAAGCGGTTTACTCATATTTTTGGTAATGTGTATTGTTGTAAATAGAATAGACTATAGCGATGGTCAGACATTGAAAAGGGCTATAGGCTGCATACCGTCACGTTGACCGCAGTTGAACCTTTGTGTAATTGACAAGGTTTTTCACGTGCAAGTGATGCAGACGACAGCTCACTGGCAATGTCATAGCAAGAACGACTTTGTAGAATCAGTCGCCGTCAAGGAGCCAAGCTCGACTCATGTTTTTCGTAACACTTTAGCAGACGGGCTCCTGTTTTAGGTATCTGACTGAAGAAGGATGAAGACTGACGAACTTTCCCTATCAGCTTACATGATATCTTCCATTTTCATATTCATGCCAGGCCGGCGACTGTACTAAATGTTGGCTTTACACTCTTTTGAGGTATGTTTGAAACCGGTTATATTTTCATGTCATGTTGTCGTATGTGAGAAGAGTGACTGTTTCTGTGTTTAACGTTATTGTGTAGGCCTAAGCTATTGTGCTACACTGCTTAAACATGTGAGGGTTTTACGTAACGTTTTCTTGGCTTTAGAAAACAGGAATTAACGTGTAAATAATTATATTGGCTCATGCAGCTTAATATGTTGGACGAGTGAGTATTTTTATTGTGCGAGTGAAAGAAACTAAAGACAAGTTGACTTATGGACTATAAACTTTACAGTGTTCCAACTGGAGGGTTTTCATCGACGGAGGCTGAACTGAACTGGTGACTGCGGCTTGGTGTACATGTCCATGGCATGGAGAGCTGGCAGAGTTCTACAGTTAGCCGCCGAGACGAACTGGAAGGATCAAGGACTACGTCAAGCAATGGTTGCGGTGTCGTGAGGACTGGTGCACCCTTATCAGTCGTCTGAAGGACTTACAGCCATACCAACATCTTGAGGGCCGAAAGATGGCAGTAGGGTAACGTACAGTAGAATATCTATTCGTCTTACCTGTTAAGCTGCTTTGTTTGAGCCAAAAGGTGTCTGCGTCTTGGACTGTAGAGTTTCTTGCGGTGTTGTCGGCCTAGAGTACTGGTCGAGGCCCGGAAATGATTTTGTGATGTAAAAAGCTTTGTAAACAATAATAATTAGTCTTGGCAGTGTCAAGATCCATTTAACACCAGGTTTTTGCGTGTGTGAGTGCGTGTGCGCTTGTGCCTTGTAAGCTACTGTAGCGGACAACTATTCAGATTACATTCAAGCCTGTAAACAAATACTAAACTTAGAGTTGTGTAGAGACCTTTATGATTGTCTAGAAACCGGGCTATACCACTCCATAACACACACCAAGGGCGGATCCAGGATCTTAAGGAAGGGGGGGCACACCCAAACTTTTTTGCACAAATTAGATGGCGCTTGAATTGAGGACGCAATGCGCCCTAATTGAGAGCGCGAAGCGCCCGAACATGCTAGGGGGGTCCGGGGGCATGCCCCCCCGAAATTTGTTTATTTAAGGAAACAAAATGCTGCAATCTACGGCCACCGGCTGAGCTCAGAAACTGTCATTTAATTAATCATCTGGCCTAATTTCCATTTTTAAGCCTTATGTTTTTTCTTCAAATCTATATTGCACTTGCTGGTGATCGGAGAGGAGAAATCTGATGAGGAGTTAGAAATCAGGCCATCATGAGGCTGGTCAGTCTTTAATGACCTTTATTCCATTATTTCTTTTTTCCTCTCTCTCTCTCTCTCTCTCTGGCTCTCTGGCTCTCTCTCTCTCTCTCTCTCTCTCTCTCTCTCTTATGTTCTTTTTTTCCCCTGAAGGGGAGGGGGGAGGGCCCCCTTCGCCCTTCGGCCCCTAAATCCGCCACTGCACACACACACACACACACACACATTGAACAACGTTAACGCGTTGTTCCAACACAAACAGCGGTGTACCGCGCCAACGGCATGGTACTTATGGAAAGCCGTTTGGCTCATAACCATTACAGCTGTAATTTAAAATAAATACAGCTGTATTTAATGATAAATACAGCTGTATTTAATAATAAATACAGGTGTATTTAAAAATAATTACAGGTGTATTTATTATAAAATACAGGTGTATTTATTTTTAAATACAGGTGTAATTATTTTTAAATTATTTTTATCATTAAATACAGCTGTATTTATTTTAAATTACAGCTGTAATAGTTATGAGCCAAACGGCTTTCCATAGGTACTGCAGGGATTGGTGAGCTGCCATGCCATGTGCATTTTATTCAATATCGCGTTGATAAACCGCGCGCACGTTAAATACGTGTGCCGTACGTGTGTGTGCTCTGCTAGCGAGGAGACTTGAAGAGTGAGAAATAAGGTAAGTACTGATTGAATCGAACATTCTTTCTTTCACCCCTACAGATCTGTGTATATAAATTATGTGTTTTCGTGAGGTAAGGAAAACAAATCTACGGTATGGTGGATTTTCTGTCCAGATAGCTCAGCCGTTGATCCGATCGTAGCTCATCTCTATGTCAGTCTGTAAAATCAATTCAGCCAAAATGTCTGTCTTTGTCTCTTTCTCCCTCCCTGTCTGTCTGCCATTTTGTCCGTCAACCGGTCTGTCTTCTCCCACCCGGCGCTTCTCAAGTTTTCCCCCCTCTCTATGCTATTGTTCTCTCTTGCTAATCATGTTGCTGTCCAAGACATCGACTTTCCCAGCTATTTCTGTACCCGCTCTCACACGATCGATTTTGGAAGCAGCGTTGTCGCACAGCCCTGGCTGTCAATACTTCAGCAAGAGTCCGTTCAACTGTCGACGGGAGAAGGGCAGGGCAAGGCTTATAATCAATTATGGACTATTTTTAAAACAGACAGACAGCCTGCAGACAGACACACGGATAGGCACAGACCGGCGAAGGCTCGCACACAAGCATGGATGCACGTACGCTCGCGCGCACACACACGCACACACGAATGCACGCACACACACACACACACACACACACATATGGAAAGCCGTTTGGCTCATAACCATTACACGCGTAATAAAACATAAATACACGTGTAATAAATAATTGATACACGTGTAATAAATGATTAATGCACGTGTAATAATCATTTTTACGCGTGTAATAAATAATTCATACACGTGTAAGAAATGATTAAATACGCGTGTAATAAATATTTCATGCGCGTGTAAGAAATGATTAAATACACGTGCAGGAAATAGTTTATACGCGTGTAAGAAATGATTAAATACACGTGTAGGAAATTATTTAAATACACGTGTATTTAATCATTACATACACCCGTAATAAACTTAAAACTTGAATCGGAAAATATACGACATGCAAAGCAACAACTCTCGTCTATTCTACTTCCGGTTCGCGCGCACAACAACCGACTTCATCTGATAAAACAAGTAACTTACCTTTCCAATGCTGTGCGAGCCTGGGCAAAGGCGTTAAATTGTTCTCGCAAACCTTCTAAGGTGACATTGACGTTTGCCGCTTCCGCCATCTTGAGCTGTAAGCGTGCAAAGCGAGGCGATGAAGACGCATAGAGTGTTTTTCATGTGGATTCCCAGTCCGAGTTTTTAAGTCGCTTAACCACGTGACTCCTGCATTTTTAACGCTTGTATGAAATATTTATTACACGCGTATTTATTCATTTCTTACGCGTGTATGAAAAATGTATTACACGTGTATTTAATCATGTCTTACACGTGTACGAAATGATTAAATACACGTGGAATAAAAATGTCATACACGTGTACGAAATGATTAAATACACGCGTAATAAATATTTCATGCGCGTGTAAGAAATATTTAATACACGCGTAAGAAATATTTCATGCGCGTGTAAGAAATAATTAATACACGCGTAATAATCATTTCATGCGCGTGTAAAAAATATTTAAATACACGTGTAATAAATAATTACACGTGTATTTAAATATTTCTTACACGCGCATGAAATGTTAATTACGCGTGTATTTAATCATTTCTTACACGAGTATGAAATATTTATTACACGTGTATTTAATCATTATGCTATTCCATAGCATGAAAAAAAAGATAAATTACACGTGCAATAAGAAATAAAGACACGTGTATTAGTCATTTATTACGCGTGTATTTATGTTTTATTACACGCGTAATGGTTATGAGCCAAACGGCTTTCCATACACACACACACGCACAGACCACTACCCTATTAGTAGCGTTCGACTGAACACTAGTGTTTACCCCGCGTGCAACTATAGCCAGTAGAATGATGTATTATGACACACCATGTCAGTACTGTTACACAAACTGCTTTCAGAGAGGGTGTTGAAACAGGGTGTTGGAACAGGGCCACGGTGTTGGAACAGGGTGTTGAAACAGGGTGTTGCAACAGGGTGTTGCAACAGGGTGTTGGAACAGGGTGTTGAAACAGGGTGTTGGAACAGGGCCACGGTGTTGGAACAGGGTGTTGAAACAGGGTGTTGGAACAGGGTGTTGGAACAGGGTGTTGGGCGAAGTCGACTACGCGAAGTATACTTCGCAAAACTGGCCGCACGGAGCTTACACTGAGTTTTCGGTGAAGAGAGAGAGAGAGAGAGAGAGAGAGAGAGAGAGAGAGAGAGAGAGAGAGAGAGACAGAGAGAGAGAGAGACAGAGAGAGAGAGACAGAGAGAGAGAGAGACAGAGAGAGACAGAGAGACAGAGAGAGAGAGAGAGACAGAGAGAGAGAGAGACAGAGAGAGAGAGAGACACAGAGAGAGAGAGAGAGACAGAAACAGAGAGAGAGAGAGAGAGAGACTAAGAGAGAGAGATGAGATAGAGAGAGGGAGAGAGACAGACAAAGAGACAGACAGAGAGAGGAAGACAGACAGACGGACGGAGAGAGAGAGACAGACAGACAGACAGACAGACAGACTGACTGACTGACTGACTGACTGACTGACTGACTGACAGAATGAGACAGAGTAGAGACAGAAAGAGAAACAGAGGTTTATGTTGCATTCAGTTTCTTAGAATATTTGAAAGATGTTGTTTGGATGTACGTTACAAATCTATCCGAGCCTTCTCACGTTCTCCAATTTGGTAGTGGGTCGTCCTATTTAATTAGTTTAATTACTTCCAGGGCTTTTCCCATCGTTGCGGGGATGTATAAATTAAGCAGCTTCCTGCAACGTTTTAGGTTTGAAGTCCTTACCAATTACGAGAAATAATTAATTCTTTATTGCTAATTTCAGCAACAGTTCTCCCGGACTTGGGCTATTTTTAGACCGTCAACACAGAAAGTTACTCCCGCTTCGTCAATCCCCGCGTGAAGGAAATCGCTCACCTTCCACGTGCAAAACGTAGTGATATTGACACGCCAGATTAGCGCAGTAGCGTATTGTGCTAAGCAGGAAAGCGCGCTTTTCTGTATTCTTGTTAACTTCGCAATTTCCGGAAAACATCCACTTTCACTTTGAGACTTTTCTGTTTACATTCGACACTATCAACACCACTTTGCAATACTGAAATAATTGTTTCTGTGTTCGAAAGCTACAGCCAATCGTTATTATATCCCCTTTGGTACAGTTTCATAACATTATTGACACATGTAAACATGTAAATATGAATTAATTAATGAACGCTACGTATATGGCAGCCTTTAAGCTGTGTACCAGCGGAAACCATGCTTTGCGGGAATATTTTATTTCTTCAACTTAGTTCTTTTAATCTTTGAACTTGGTCTTGTGAACTTGGTCTTGAACAAACAGCATTTTAAAATACTGTTCAGTACCGCAGGTGAAGAATTAGGAACTAATGCGCACCGAGATTGATTTGTTAACTTGGTTCATAACAAGCATTTAAAACTACCTGTCTCGCGATAACAATGGAAGCGAAAGGGTTGTGACATTGATGTTTAATACAAGGTCATTAGTTTTAAAGACATTGTGCCTAAAGAACGAGCTTCTGGAGAATTGGTCAGATAAGTTTATTTTCTATATTACCGTAAAGTACCTTGTAAGCGCCCAGTATCGAGTAAGCGCCCACCCCCCACTTTTAGTCCAAAACCGTGCATAGGGTATAGTACCTTGTAAGCGCCCACCCCCCACTTTGCACCATTGAAATCAGGGGTAATAAAAATTCCGCACTTGATCTGCTAGTTTTGTGAATGATTTCCCTCCGCTCTTGCAAACCATATCAAACGCCTGCAAGTCAATGATTACAAGATGCCGCGGATCAAATCGTACACCGTTGCATTTAAGCTGTCAGCTCTTGACTATTTGGATAATAACGCCAATGGAAATGTGTCGCAAACAGCAAGTGAGTTTGGGGTAGATAGAACAAGTCGCGTAAGGCGAAAATACAATATTTAGTCAAGTAGCTGTCGAACTCACAGAATGAAACTGAACGCAACGCAACGCAGCAAGACCGTATACTCGTAGCATCGTCACTCCACCGCCCGTGGCAAAGGCAGTGCCCGTGGAATTGACAAGAAGAGCGGGGTATTCGTTGCGCTAAGAAGGATAGCACGCTTTTCTGTACCTCTCTTCGTTTTAACTTTCTGAGCGTGTTTTTAATCCAAACATATCATATCTATATATTTTTGGAATCAGGAACCAACAAGGAATAAGATGAAAGTGTTTTTGAATTGATTTCGAAAAAAAAATTTTGATAATAATTTTTATATATTTAATTTTCAGAGCTTGTTTTTAATCCGAATATAACATATTTATATGTTTTTGGAATCAGCCAATGATGGAGAATAAGATAAACGTAAATTTGGATCGTTTTATAAATTTTTATTTTTTTTTACAATTTTCCGATTTTTAATGACTAAAGTCATTAATTAATTTTTAAGCCACCAAGCTGAAATGCAATACCGAACCCCGGGCTTCGTCGAAGATTACTTGACCAAAATTTCAACCAATTTGGTTGAAAAATGAGGGCGTGACAGTGCCGCCTCAACTTTCACGAAAAGCCGGATATGACGTCATCAAAGACATCTATCAAAAAAATGAAAAAAACGTTCGGGGATTTCATACCCAGGAACTCTCATGTCAAATTTCATAAAGATCGGTCCAGTAGTTTAGTCTGAATCGCTCTACACACACACACACACACACAGACAGACAGACGCACATACACCACGACCCTCGTTTCGATTCCCCCCTCGATGTTAAAATATTTAGTCAAAACTTGACTAAATATAAAAAGGATACGAGAATGGCGAGAGAATCGCGATACCCTGTTACGTCACCAGGCCGGAAAGGAAAAGAAGAAGCTCTCTCAGTCTCTCTCTCTGATCTCTCTCTCTCTCTCTGATCTCTCTCTCTCTGATCTCTCTCTCTCTCTCTGATTTATCTCTCTCTCTCTCTCTCTCTCTCTCTCTCTCTCTGATCTCTCTCTCTCTCTCTCTCTCTCTCTCTCTCTCTCTGATCTCTCTCTCTCTGTGATCTCTCTCTGATTTCTCTCTCTCTCTCTGTGTCTCTCTGTCTCTGTCTCTGTCTCTCTCTCTCTCTCTCTCTCTCTCTCTCTTTCTGCCGAAAACAGTCTTTGGCCAAGTAAAATAGACAAGAAAAGGATGCGACGACATTTGTCTCCCTAAACTCTTCTAATGACAATACGAACAAGAAAAACAATGGAAGATGAAAAAAGAAAGAAGATATGATTACGAAGAGATCAAAGATCACATTTCTTACGGAAAACTGCTCGTGCATAGGGTGTAGTACCTAGTAAGCGCCCACCCCCTACTTTGGGTCGGAATTGGTGCACAGGGGGGGTGGGCGCTTACAAGGTACTTTACGGTAATATTAAAAGTGTCCGTCTGTCTGTCGACTTAAAAGTCTGCTGGGTCGAAGATCAGTGACCGTAACGTTTTGTTTTGTCACAATTATAGCCTACGTTCCTATAACACGCCTAGCTTGATGTTTGATTCTGTATTTTTGATTGACTGGAGTACGCGTCACTGACAGAAATCATGAAAGTAGAGTATATAGTCCCCGCTTAACATACATCATAACCACTGAAAGGTGTATAAGTGCATGCCACAAAATGGTACACAGCTTTACAAAACCTCCCTACTCGGTGTGACAACAGACCAATCCCATCGCTTGATCACCCATGCGTTACGTGTCCTAACTTTTCACCTTGCAAGTTTATTTGAAAACTTTGTTGATCGTTCCATCTGCGCATTCATGAGTGGCGCGCCTTGTGCAAGACTTCTCCCTGCAGGGTGTAAAATCTCTTCACTTTAAAGTAGTTCTGCTCTGATAACTGTGCATCAATCTGTAGTCAATCCTCTCGGCTATAGGTGTGTGGTGTGGTGTGGTGTGGTGTGGTGTGGTGTGGTGTGGTGTGGTGTGGTAGCGTATGGATTGAACCAATTAGGGATGATGTAACAATATTTTAACTCTAGATCATTTTGAAGTAAACATTGACTGAACATATTTTGTTTATCGATCATATTCTACGACGTTGTCATCGCACATTTCTTCACTAATGATCAATGCCAGTTACGTCAGTCAAAGTCGAGCTCATGCCTCATTTGCGCACATTTCTTCCGCCATCTTGAACGCGCTTGCACACAGCTATAGTGCATCGCCCAGCTATAGTCGAGGGTCAACCCGACGGGGTTGGGTTTGAGATGATGTTTTTCAGAAAGCTTATTCAATTTAAAGCCGATGTTTGGTTGACGAAAAATGGCTCCGTTGTACCGCTTTTGAGTGAGGAGCGTCTTTGTAACCCAACCCATATTTTTCAAAAACGCAGTTTTGGCGCAGGGGGTATGTTACAAATAAACGTCGTATCAGGGCCGGACTACCGGGGGGGGGGGGGGGGGGGTTATGGGGGTTGCGCAACCCCCCCTAGCCTAAACTTGTACCTCACTTATTTAAAACATTATTTATTATTGTTTATTTTATGCCGTTTCATGCAAGGAGCGACCATTTTCCTATCTCAGAATATGACCTACCCATCAGCTTCCCCAACATCCCCCTGGACCACCACTGGCAACCCCCCCCCACCCCCCCTCCTCTTATCCTAGTCCGGCCCTGTCGTATACTTCGTTTTGGGAAACAAACATTTGTAAATTATACATTAAACAAAAGCTAAGACTTTGTTCTATCAGGCAATATACAAACAACATTCTGCCTCTTGATACTTTTAGACAATAACCTGCGAGTACAACATCGTGTTGAGAAAATCAAAATATGTCATTCTTCCAAACGGTAAGTGAAGATAATTCAGTTCCAGGTTAATATTGCAATCATAAATACACACACAAGTCGATTTTTCTTATACTGTAGATGGACTGACTTGGCATCCATATTGGTTAGTTCCATTTGGCAGACACCAGCCATATGAAACAAAATTGAGTCAATGTGCATCAGATGCAAAAAAGAGCAAAAGATCGACTGGGAAAAAAACTGTTGACCCTGGCCTGCTGGATGAAGGTGTTTACAGCTGCATAGCGAGGGGGAGGTGCGTTGTCATCCTGAAGAATCGCACGAGGGCCGATCGCTTGGAGGGCTGGAACGACCAGGGGTTGCAGGATCTCATTCTGGTAGCAGACACCGGTCAGGTTGCCCACTACATGGTACTACTAGTACAGAGGTGTCCATAGACGTGTGCTGATCCCTCCCGAGACCATCACAGAGCCTCCGCCAAAACGCTGTCGTTCCTGAACAGCGCCTTCTGCGAAGCGCTCTCCGCGACGCCTCCACACTCGGATGCGACCATCAGCAGGTTCCAAGCAAAAGCGGGACTCATCTGTAAACACTAAACACCACCTGAGCCCACTGCTTACGTTGCCACCTCACATGTTGAGTGCGCCAGGCTCGGCGAGCTGCTCGGTGATTAGCAGTCAGGGTTGTTCCTCGGACTGGACGCCTTGCACACAAGCCAAAGTTGTGTAAGCGGTTTCGGATCGTCTGACCACTAACAACAGTGTTGGTGGTAGCTTGTAGGCGTTGCCTGATGTTGTTTGCCGTAGCCATTCTTTGTTGCATGGCCTGCCCCTGAATGAAGCGATCCTCTCTTTGTGTGGTGACTCTGGGCCGACCAGAACGTTGTCGCTCCTGCACTCTTCCAGTTGTGTGGAATTTCTGTTTTAGTCTGATGATGACAGAGGGAGCCACTGCAAGCCTCTGAGCCACTTGCCTGGCAGCAACACCATCTTGTAGCCATCCTATTGCCCTTCCTCTATCCAAATCGCTCAGTTTTCTTCGTGGGGGCATGTTGCTACTGTGCATAATTGTGTCAGCGTGTCAACCTTTAAACACAAGCTGGTGAGCGATGTTCATAGCCAGGACCCTGTTGTAGCACGTGCATCACAACCTTTTGCCCTGGCATGCGTTCCGCAAATTTCATGGGGCTATAAAAACACCCTTTTTCTTCCAAAATGCAGAAGCTTTTGAGAAGTCCCACAAAGGGAAATAACTCTGCCTGCCAAACAAAATTCTAGGTCAAGACTCATTGTTCATTTTTTAATTCAAACACATTAATATTTTAATTATTATGTCGATGTTTAATTTTTTGGCAATTGTTTATAATTAGATCCGTTTTTTCAACCGTTCCTTAACTTTTTTTGAAGAGTGTATGCGTAAGATGTGGTGTTGTGTGAGTGTGTGTGTTTGTGTGTGTGTGTGTGTGTGTGGGGGGGTCCCCCCTCTCTCTCTCTCTCTCTCTCTCTCTCTCTTTCTTATTGTTGAGACAATACTGAGACAAACCAGACTTACCTTTGAATGTTTCAGATCTAACACAGTTTGGATTCAGCTTAAAGGCTCAATGCTTCTATTGAAAACTGTTAGGCACACCTTCTAAGATCGGGGCAGGCTTTTACATGAAATAAGAACATCCCTGCACTCTGTCACATCCCTCCACTCTGTCACATCCCTGCACTCTGTCACATCCCTCCACTCTGTCACATCCCTGCACTCTGTCACATCCCTCCACTCTGTCACATCCCTGCACTCTGTCACATCCCTCCACTCTGTCACATCCCTCCACTCTGTCACATCCCTCCACTCTGTCACATCCCTGCACTCTGTCACATACCTCCACTCTGTCACATCCCTCCACTCTGTCACATCCCTGCACTCTGTCACATCCCTCCACTCTGTCACATCCCTGCACTCTGTCACATCCCTGCACTCTGTCACATACCTCCACTCTGTCACATCCCTCCACTCTGTCACATCCCTCCACTCTGTCACATCCCTCCACTCTGTCACATCCCTCCACTCTGTCACATCCCTCCACTCTGTCACATACCTCCACTCTGTCACATCCCTCCACTCTGTCACATCCCTCCACTCTGTCACATACCTCCACTCTGTCACATCCCTCCACTCTGTCACATCCCTCCACTCTGTCACATCCCTCCACTCTGTCACATCCCTCCACTCTGTCACATCCCTCCACTCTGTCACATCCCTCCACTCTGTCACATCCCTCCACTCTGTCACATACCTCCACTCTGTCACATCCCTCCACTCTGTCACATCCCTCCACTCTGTCACATACCTCCACTCTGTCACATCCCTCCACTCTGTCACATCCCTCCACTCTGTCACATCCCTCCACTCTGTCACATCCCTGCACTCTGTCACATCCCTCCACTCTGTCACATCCCTGCACTCTGTCACATCCCTGCACTCTGTCACATACCTCCACTCTGTCACATCCCTCCACTCTGTCACATCCCTCCACTCTGTCACATCCCTCCACTCTGTCACATCCCTCCACTCTGTCACATCCCTCCACTCTGTCACATCCCTCCACTCTGTCACATCCCTCCACTCTGTCACATCCCTCCACTCTGTCACATCCCTGCACTCTGTCACATCCCTCCACTCTGTCACATCCCTGCACTCTGTCACATCCCTCCACTCTGTCACATCCCTGCACTCTGTCACATCCCTGCACTCTGTCACATACCAATTAAACTCACCGCGAAAAGCAGCCAGGTTGCTGTGTTTTGGCATGAGACAAATTGAAGGAACGGTCTTACCCCGAGTAAAAGCCTGGTCAGATCTAAGACGATAAGCCAAACTGTTTTGATGAGATCATTAGTGTGCCTGTAAGACGGTAAATTATGGAACACGAAGAGGGTCAAATGCTCGAGCAAGTACTCGCGCATTTACTCGAGCACTTTCGAAACTGCTCGAGTAAATGCGCGAGTACTTCTGAAAATGCTCGCGCACTTTCGAAACTGCTCGAGGAAATGCGCGAGCACTTTTGAAAATGCTCGAGCAGTTTCAAACTGCTCGCGCACTTTCAGAACTGCTCGAGCACTTTCAAAGTACTCGCGCATTTAAATGCGCGAGTACTTTCTCGCGTATTTCCGAGAAGTAACGAGCGGGTAAAGCAAAAACTTGTCGCGGAACAGTCATGAATGATTATACGTTCTAACGTTGCCATGCGAGCGACCTCTTGAGACACCGTGCACATGAGCCGAGGCGAGCCAAAGCCCAAAAAATTAACAATTTGAATTTAAAAGTACACTGATACTTACCGATCGACCATCCCAGTAGGTCTGTCCGCCAATTCCCTGATGCGATCGTTAATAATCCCAGCGACCGCCCTTCCCGCCTCCATGACGACTACAGATGCGTCGTTTCAGTAAATTTTCCGGGTCAAGTTTTCAATAAACCCAACCAATGACTTCGGTACAACTCGGGAATCTCCGATTCAAAAGTACTCGCGCATTTACTCGAGCAGTTTCGAAAGTGCTCGAGTAAATGCGCGAGTACTTGCTCGAACATTTGACCCTCTTCGTGTTCCATATTAAATTGTAATGAAAACACTTACAGGGCTGTTGTTTTTTCGGAGATGAGTGATATATAGCTAAAAGAAGTAGACTTTTGGCGTCTTTGGTGTTGGTTTCTTCTCTGTTGTTCTCAGAACGTGTGTCTGATGACACGCCCCTTCAGCTCCGACCCTTCCTAATTATGTATACTCGTGTAAATGTGCCACAGAAAAATCATGAAAACTGTCATCACTCACAGTATTATTTTTAGACTAGCTATCCACTGATTTCCATAGAACTGCTTCTGCACACACTGACTGCATGACGATTATGAAATAACTTGATTTACACCTTTGTGTGTAGATTATACATTTTGAACCTTCACGTCAACTTACTTGGGGAAAAATCAA
>NC_090250.1:267606-287991 GCF_037325665.1 Littorina saxatilis | reverse complement strand
GGGGTTAGTGCTAGGACTGGTTGGTCCGGTGTCAGAATAATGTGAGACATGAAGCCTGTGCTGCGACTTCTGTCTTGTGTGTGGCGCACGTTAAATGTCAAAGCAGCACCGCCCTGATATGGCCCTTCGTAGTCGGCTGGGCGTTAAGCAAACAAACAAACAAAACTTATCAGATCAATTTGAAAGTCAATATTTCTCTGCAAAACTACACACTATATGCAAATGCAGGACATGCGTACCTTGGTAAACACGTCTGGGTTGCCGTCAGTGCCTCCTGTTCATCCTCAGTGCAATTCAGAAGAAATGTGCGCAGGTTACGCCCACATCGATTCGCCACATGGGCACATCAGCTCAAACGGCTTCCCAGTTCCCTGAAAGTGTGATAGATCTGTGAAATCAAATACAACCAAGCATGCATAGAATTATTCTAAATTGCGCACACAATCAACCTGGCCACTATTATGATGAATGTTGTTCATTAATGTATGCTGTTTTTAGCCTACCGCTTCACTTTATCTAGCGTGCAGATCGTACATCTATGATCTAACCAAAGGAAGAAGAAGAATCCAAAAATCTGCAAATGTATTGCTCTGACCACAGGCGGAAGCCGGGAAGGTATCGTTCACTGGACCACCATTATTATGATTATAATTATAAGGAACCCCTGGACATACAAGTATAACAATAACACAAAACCAAGCACATCAACCAGAATAAAAAATCAACATCAAATTGAAATAGAGTTTATTTACCAACGCAGAACGTCTAATGTAAAAGGTCCACTGATCAGCTGAAACCGTTGCGACAGCAAAATTAGAGAAATTGTCTTCAAACGTCCACAGATACAAGTAACAGGAACATGTTACAACAAAAATACGAGTGACTAAGCTTAGATGAATTAATACAAAATCTCAGCAAGCAACTTACAGATAACAATCGGAAATCCTGAGCCAAATCAACGCAGCGACAACGCAGACAGGTCCACAGATCTAAAAGTGTCAACGTTCTTTTTTGGTCCAGCTGAAGCATGATGGGACAATTAGTAACATTATTAAATTGTAAAAATAAAAATGCTAATACTTACCGCTTATTAGATGTCTCAGATGAAATAAATGTTTGATGAAAAAATATAAGCACAACACGATTAAAAACAAAAACAAAAAAACGTCCCGCAGCGGTCTAGGGGGTATAAAAATTATATACTCTAAGCGACGCTAGATCCCGACGAGTCTCCGTAGCTGAATCGGTAGAGCGCTGACATGGCAAGGCGTAGGTCTCGGGTTCGAATCTGCTCATTGCCCAAATATTTTTAATGTATTATTTTACTCGGAGCATGACTAAAAGACGAAGTGGAACACTTGTGGAACACTTGTTGAACACGTGTGTTCACCTGGTGTTCCACTGTGCAAAAAAGTGTTTACCATGTGTTCCAAAAGTGTTCAGGTAGCAGAGGATGCTTCAGGATAACACATTGAGAACACTTTCTGTGTTCCAAAAGTGTAAAAATGTGTTCACCCTAACACTTTAAGTGTTCACCCTAAACACTTTCAGTGTTCTCAAAGTGTTATAAAATTTAGAGTGTACACGCTGATTACGAGTACATGGTTGTTCTTAATGTGACAGGGGAGGCTACCGCTCCTTTCACAGCAGACTCTGCACCCGAGTTGTTGGCCTTTAAAGTCAACACCGGTGAGTTACGGAATTCTGTTTGTGATGGGGTCTGGTGGTTTCCGATTGTCTGTATGTTCATGGAAACCTTCGGGTTTGCATAACAGTTTTTATAGGGCTAAGAAATTAGCCCTAACATTTTCAATCCTGTTTGATTGCACTTCGCTTCCCGAGGTGATCGTAGTGTTTCGGCACTCGGTTACATTAAAGGGGTATTCTCTGCAAGAAGCCGTGGCTATGTTGGCCAAACCACTGGTACAGTCGATCCTGCCCTGGCAAACCTCTCGATAACGACCACCCCTCGATAACGACCACCCGCCCACTAAGACTACCCCAAAGGATCCACGAGGAGTATTTTCCCCATTAAAGTCACCTTTCCACAGCGACCAACTGTCCATAACGACCACCTGCCCACTAAGACTATCCCAATGGATCCCCGAGAAGTATTTTTTCCCATAAACTTCACCTTTCTGCAGCGACAACCTGTCAATAACGAACACTTTCGTTCGGTCCCTAGGGGGTTGTTTCAGACAGGTTTGACTGTACTATATTGAGGAATTAGTAAAAATGATCCATGTTAATTGGAAAGATGGTCTCATGATCATCTCATCACAGCGTAAAAGCCAGGCCAGATCTGAGATGTTGAGTCCAACTGTTTTCACAAGAAGGAGTGTGACTTTAACTTTCAACACTGATTTTTCAAACTCATCTTACAAAACATGTATTTCAAACTGACGAAAACCTGAACCCAGGAAGCAGACAGGGGGTTGAATTTTGATATGTAACCAAGTGGAGGTATATATCTATCCAATGTCAAAGGCTGGCCAAATCTGAGGCAGTGAGGCGAACTATTTTGCACGAGGCGAAGTGCCCTTGAATGTGAAGTAAGTGGTTTCTCTGGTACTGGGTAATGACTCGCAAATTGCATTAGCTTCAAGGTTCCCACCATCAAAGAGTTAGTGTATGGAGATAGATAGCAGTATCATGAGAACTACTGACTTCGGTCCAAGGGTGTGGCATGAGGTGCTGGTGTACGTCTACGCCGGAGTTGGAGAACACGAAGTCGTGTTGAAGGGAATGATATGTGTATTCTATTCAACGCTTTTGACTTGTCAAAGACGAAAGAATCTTCACTTGAACTTCTGTCCGAGAGAGAGAGAGTGAGAGAGAGAGAGAGAGAGAGAGAGAGAGAGAGAGACAGACAGAGAGACAGACAGAGAGAGAGGGAGGGAGGGAGGGAGGGAGGGAGGGAGGGAGGCAGGCAGGCAGGCAGGCAGGCAGGCAGGCAGACAGACAGACAGACAGACAGACATACACAGAGACAGACCGAATGTGCGCGTGTGTACGTGTATGCGCGAACGAGCTTGCGATATATGCAACTTAAGCTAAAGAATGCAGACTGTGTGCGTACTAGCCTGTGCGGATACGCGCTTGTGTGTGCCTCTGCATGTTTGTGTTTGCGTATGCCTGTGCTTGTGTTAAAAACCAGGTGTGGTTGGAATTGGGAGGGGGGGGGGGGCTTAACGAGATTATAAAAACTTGATGTGGGATATTCAGTGCAACGCCCTGACGCTCGGTGCAGCATACAAAGGAGGCCTTAATTCACAGAACTCAATCTGATTGTCTGTCCTGATCCCTTGCTAATTAAACAAATAATGTCGGACAAACAGAGAGAGAGAGAGAGAGAGAGAGAGAGAGAGAGAGAGAGAGAGAGAGAGATGGAGAGAGAGATGGAGACAGACAGACAGACAGACAGACAGAACGGACACATACGCACAAAGGCAGAGCTAGAAAGAAGGACACAATTAAACAAGTCGCGTAAGGCGAAAATACAATATTTAGTCAAGTAGCTGTCGAACTCACAGAATGAAACTGAACGCAACGCAACGCAGCAAGACCGTATACTCGTAGCATCGTCACTCCACCGCCCGTGGCAAAGGCAGTGCCCGTGGAATTGACAAGAAGAGCGGGGTATTCGTTGCGCTGAGAAGGATAGCACGCTTTTCTGTACCTCTCTTCGTTTTAACTTTCTGAGCGTGTTTTTAATCCAAACATATCATATCTATATATTTTTGGAATCAGGAACCGACAAGGAATAAGATGAAAGTGTTTTTAAATTGATTTCGAAAAAAAAAAATTGATAATAATTTTTATATATTTAATTTTCAGAGCTTGTTTTTAATCCGAATATAACATATTTATATGTTTTTGGAATCAGCAAATGATGGAGAATACGATAAACGTAAATTTGGATCGTTTTATACATTTTTATTTTTTTTTACAATTTTCAGATTTTTAATGACCAAAGTCATTAATTAATTTTTAAGCCACCAAGCTGAAATGCAATACCGAAGTCCGGGCTTCGTCGAAGATTACTTGACCAAAATTTCAACCAATTTGGTTGAAAAATGAGGGCGTGACAGTGCCGCCTCAACTTTCACGAAAAGCCGGATATGACGTCATCAAAGACATTTATCAAAAAAATGAAAAAAACGTTCGGGGATTTCATACCCAGGAACTCTCATGTCAAATTTCATAAAGATCGGTCCAGTAGTTTAGTCTGAATCGCTCTACACACACACACGCACACACACACGCACACACGCACGCACACACGCACATACACCACGACCCTCGTTTCGATTCCCCCTCGATGTTAAAATATTTAGTCAAAACTTGACTAAATATAAAAAGATACACATAATGCAGACGGAAAAATAGACAGACAGACAGACAGACACACGCACAGAGACAGACAGTGATAAAGAGACGGAGACAGAGCTGGATAGAAGGACAGGGAAAAAATGACAGACCGACACACACACACACACACACACACACACACACACACACACACACACACACACACATACACACACACACAAACAGAAACACAGAGAGATAGACAGATAGACAGACAAATAGAAACAAAACGATAAAAACAGAGACAGAGAGGAACAAATCCTCAAAAGTCAATCTGATTAGCAGACTACGTAAAGCTGGAGGAATTGAAAAGGATCAGTTTAAAATCCTTCCTTGCACGCAATGTAATTTTACGTCAATCCATGCCTTTTTCATCCCAGCAACAGAGTTTCCTCCCTCTAAACTGAAACTACATGCTAGCTTCGGTTCGCATAAATCTCTATTTGGAATGTTGCATGTCATTTTCGTAAAGTCACCATTCACAAGCGCCGTATCATAATCTTTGGCAATAGAGAGATAATACCCGCTTAAAAGATTAAATCCACGTCGGAGGGCAAGACAAAAAGAATGGCGCGGGGACAGACCCGGCCTTCGTCGAAAATTGCTTGGCCAAAATTTCAATCAATTTGATTGAAAAATGAGGGTGTGACAGTGCCGCCTCAACTTTTACAAAAAGCCGGATATGACGTCATCAAAGACATTTATCGAAAAAAAGAAAAAAAAGGCCGGGGATATCATTCCCAGAAACTCTCATGTCAAATTTCATAAAGATCGGTCCAGTAGTTTAGTCTGAATCGCTCTACATACACACACGCACAGACACATACACCACGACCCTCGTCTCGATTCCCCCTCTATGTTAAAACATTTAGTCAAAACTTGACTAAAGGGGGCCCGGGTAGCTCAGGTGGTAGAGCACTGGACTTGTGATCGAGAGGTCGCTGGTTCGAATCCGGGCCGGGACGGACACGGGTCAACTTTATGTGCAGACCCAGAGACGGTATCCATCTCCCACCCCCGTGTCACCACAATGGCACGTTAAAGATCTTGGTCATTCTACCATAAGTGCAGATGGCTGATACCACCTAAACACGCAAACATCAAAAAGCCGTGAGGGCGTAAAACTCGAATCGTATAAACCAATTCATGTCCAATATAGGCAATTAAGACCTGACGGACAATAAGCCCCTAAAATTTACTACTTGACTAAATGTAAAAAGTGATTTGCGTTGAAGGAAGGGGACACTCCTAATTCTGAGTGTGTGTTGGGGGGGGGGGGGGTGGCGGCGTGGCGGAGATGGTTGGGGTGGAAAAGGAATATGACAAAAAAGCTGAAGCGAAGGTAGTTAGTTAGTTAGCTGTTGCTTTTTGCCTTCTCCGCAGCTTTTCACCGTTTACGATTTTGCACCACCTGTGTCTTCTCCGGTTTTCTAAAGAGTGTTACCTTCTGTTATGCTGCGCAGAATGTGTCTCAGCATTAGACCATTGAATGCGCGGAATCTGTCTCCCTCGGCACTTCTTTCTGTAGCCTTCGGGGGCCAAATCAGGACCCCTGAAGCGAAGGTAAAACGTCCACAGGAAGAAGCAATACAAGATGAAGATTCCGCGCAAAAGGGTTCATGGAAATGGAGAGGGAGGGAGGGGGGGTGGAGAGGACGTCAGAGCTGTACAGAAGGAAAACATAGACAAGATTCAACAGCAAAAGAGACAAATTCTGTGTCCACCGTGCCGACATATGGACATACTCTGCGGTGTTTTCAGAAGCAAGGTTGCGAAGGCTGAAGAAACGAGAGCGGAGCCAGGAGGTGGGGTGGGGGATGGGTGGGTGCAGAACATAGGACAAGTACAGGAAGCAGCATTGGAAGAGCCCCGCAGCATTGGAAGAGCCCCGCAGCATTGGAAGAGACCCGACGGTGCTGCGCAATGGGAATTAAGACAGTCCAACAGGTGGTAAAAACAAGATGACACATTCTGCGCAATGGGAATTAGGACAGTCCAACAGTACAGGTGGTAAATATAAGATGACACATTCTGCACAATGGAGGTGTTGGTAATTGTAGATTGTGCCAAGGATGTATAGAAGGTAAAAACCTACAGAAAGCGGTGACAGAAAGCAGTGACAGAAAGCAGTGACAGAAAGCAGTGACAGAAAGCGGTGACAGAAAGCAGTGACAGAAAGCAGTGACAGAAAGCAGTGACAGAAAGCAGTGACAGAAAGCGGTGACAGAAAGCAGTGACAGAAAGCAGTGACAGAAAGCAGTGACAGAAAGCGGTGACAGAAAGCAGTGACAGAAAGCGGTGACAGAAAGCAGTGACAGAAAGCAGTGACAGAAAGCGGTGACAGAAAGCAGTGACAGAAAGCAGTGACAGAAAGCGGTGACAGAAAGCAGTGACAGAAAGCGGTGACAGAAAGCAGTGCCAGAAAGCGGTGACAGAAAGCAGTGACAGAAAGCAGTGCCCAGGGAGACAGATTCTGCGCATTCAATGGTCTAATGCTGAGACATGTAGTTCAAAAAGGTGGATGGAGCAAGAAGGTAAAAACCTACAGAACGCAGTACCGAGGGAGATTGATTCCGAGCAATCAAAGGTCCAATGCCGAGACACATTCTGCGCAATGGAGGTGGTTGGAAAAAGTGGATAGAGCAAAGCCGCACAGAAGGTAAAAACCTAAAGAAAGCAGTGCCCAGCGAGACAGATTCCGCGCAATCAATTGTCTAATACTGAGACACATTCTGCGCAACAAAAGAGAAGGTAAAACTCTTTAGCAAACCGAGGAAGCCACATTGCAAAATGGAGGTGATGCACAAAGTTGGACGGTGCGTTGATATGATGTAAAGAAGATAAAAGGCTACAGAAAGAAGTGCCGAGGGAGACAGATTCCGCGCATTCAATGGTCTAATGCTGAGACACATTCTGCGCAGCATAACAGAAGGTAACACTCTTTAGAAAACCGGAGAAGACACAGGTGGTGCAAAATCGTAAACGGTGAAAAGCTGCGGAGAAGGCAAAAACCTACATAAAGCAGTGCCGAGGGAGACAGATTCCGCGCAAGCAATGGTCTAATGCCGAGACACATTCTGAGCAGCATAACAGAAGATAAAACTCAAACTGTTTAGCAAACCGGAGAAGACAGAGAGGTGTGGACGGGGAAAAGCTGTATAGAAGGTAAACACCTACATAAAGCAGTGCCGAGGGAGACAGATTCCGCGCAAGCAATGGTCTAATGCTGAGACACATTCTGCGCAGTATAACAGAAGATAAAACTCAAACTGTTTAGCAAACCGGAGAAGACAGAGAGGTGTGGACGGGGAAAAGCTGTATAGAAGGTAAACACCTACATAAAGCAGTGCCGAGGGAGACAGATTCCGCGCAAGCAATGGTCTAATGCCGAGACACATTCTGAGCAGCATAACAGAAGATAAAACTCAAACTGTTTAGCAAACCGGAGAAGACAGAGAGGTGTGGACGGGGAAAAGCTGTATAGAAGGCAAAAACCTACATAAAGCAGTGCCGAGGGAGACAGATTCCGCGCAAGCAATGGTCTAATGCCGAGACACATTCTGAGCAGCATAACAAAAGGTAAATCTTTAGCAAACCGGGGAAGAAAAATTGCAAAATGGAGGTGATGCAAAAAGGTGGACGGTGTATCGATGTATAGAAGGTAGAAACCTACAGAAAGGAATGCCGAGGGAGACAGAATCCACCCAATCAATGGTCTTATGCTGAGACACATTCTGCGCAGCATAACAGAAGGTAAAACTCTTTCGCAAACCGGAGATGACACAGGTGGTCCAAAATCGTAAACGGTGAAAAGCTGTAGAGAAGGTAAAAACCTACAGAAAGCAGCGCCGAGGGAGACAGATTCCGCGCAATCAATGTCTCATGCTGTCAAGGGAGCACGCCGCTCGCAGGCCACAGCAGACATACTCTTTACTCTATACCGCCAGGCTGCTGCCTCCCTGGAATCGACCGTTTGGGGCGAAAAGAGCAGTCAGAACAAAACAAACACACAGCGGGAAGCCTTCAGCCTTGACACCGCGCAACATTTCTTATGGTGCGATGATAAAACAGCTATGGTGCGATGATAAAACATGGTGTCTGGATTCCCACGATCAATCTATTAGTGTCAAAAGTCATACTCTCGATGACCTTTTTCTGCGCTCAATTTATCTCTTTGACGCTGAATCTTTTTGTTCTCTGCCGATGAGACTTTATTCGAAGAGGGGCGGGGGAGGCGGAGGGGGGGGGGGGGGGGGGGGGGGGGGTGGGGGGTGGTCAGGGAGAGATATCTTGTTGTAAAGGCAAGCTTTAATTGAGCCTCAAATTAATTCTTCGCGAAATCTGTTCACCGAAAATTCAGTGCCAAAGCTTCGCGCAGCCAGCTTCGCTAAGTCGACTTCGCCCAATTAATGAGGGACTTAATGGCCACCAGCACACACACACACACACACACACACACACACACACACACACACATACACACACACACACACACACACACACACATACACTCACAACCATGCGACCTTCACGAAAATGCGTTTCAATCCCAAACTAGACAGCATCACTCTGTCTACTAACCACAAGTCTACCCTAATTCTTTACTGTCAGCTCAATCCCAACACAGTCGCACGGTTCAGTCCCAACAGTGACTATAACGAGGCATTGAAAAGGCATCGAGATTTTCCCACAGAGCAGCTAAGCTTCTTGCTCGTGTGACATCAGTCAGACTCTTCTTCAGCCTCAGTCAGTGCCACAGTCTGTACAGTGCGTGTTCTAAACTCTCGACATCGAGTATTTGGATTTACAAATAGCAAGAAACAGAAGATATTTAAGCAATACACTGTACATCACGTACCGTCATTCTGTGCTTTCATCATAACATCCCGAGGAAGGCGGGTTGTCGCTGTCGCAACTGATATTGATTAAGAAAGACCAAACCTCGTTACTGCTGTGTCCTCTTGTAGTTTAGATATTTAATTTTAAGCAATTGTGAAGACAATTTGATGTTTAAGAAATTTGGCACTCATTTTCTGGACTACTTTGTACACACACGCTTACACTCTCTTTGTCTGTATCTGTCTGTCTCTCTTTCTCTCTTTCTCTCTCTCTCTCTCTCTCTCTCTCTCTCTCTCTCTCTCTCTCTCTCTCTCTTCAACATTTAAATCATAATAATTACACCACGATACAACCAATCTGAACTGACCAGCACTGAGCAGCTTGGGCCTAGATTAAAAACACCTGTCCCCAAGACAGGTAAACTCCTCACAGAAACACCAGTCGCTGTCAAAACACCGGCCACACTCTGCCGCTATCCGACGCACATGCATACTGCCCCATTTATGCCCACGATAAACAAACACAGGCTCTGCAACCAAACATTGCAAGTGGCTCAAATACAAAAAGGTCAGCGGAATAGGCATATGTCGATATGATACGCGGGTTTTTACCAGGCAAGAAAGTGTGAGAAAAAGCAGAAACGAAGAAAAAAAAGGCAAAAATCGTCGTTTCTGTTTTCCGTGAACAAAATATCCATGGACAGTACTGCTTCAAACGTACAAGAACAGATCGACCAACTGACCCAACTTAAGGACTGAACAGACCGACCGACAGACAGACGAAAAAACAACATGCCGACAGTACACACAATTTGGTCTGTAAGCATTCTCTCTTATGATATCTATCTATAAATATATACGACTAGTGTCTGTCTGTCTGTCTGTCTGTCTGTCTGTCTGTCTGTTCGCGATGCACGGCCAAAGTTCTCGGTGGATCTTTTTCAAATTTGGACACCGTATTCAGCTACACCCCGGACACAACCTCATCGATGAGATATTTCAACACGTGCTCTCAGCGCTCAGCGCTGTGCGCGCTGAACCGATTTTTGTTTTGTTTTGTTTGTTGTTGTCGGGATCCACTACCAGTAACTCTTCCTTATCTTCTCCAGTGTGTTCAGCCGCGATTATCTCCCTTCCTCCGTGTGGCGTCAATCCATATTCCCGTTACTACGTTACTATTTTTAGAAGGTCACTGCACGTTACTATTTTTAGAAGGTCTCCAGTGTTTTGCGCGTTTATCTCCTTTCCTTCGTGCGCCGGCGAAGCCGGCGTACACCCAGCAAAGCCGGGTCCCAGGCGCAGCCTGGTATTCGGCTCTACTTCTTCCCGGCGAAGCCGTTACCCAGCGAAGCGGGTAATCATCTAGTATATATAATATATATCAGCATTTCGAAATATGCTTGCGTGAAAGAGAGAGAGAGAGAGAGAGAGAGAGAGAGAGAGAGAGAGAGAGAGAGAGAGAGAGAGAGAGAGAGAGAGAGATACACAGAGAGATACACAGAGAGAGACGGAGATGTCGGAGCCTATCATTCGAACACATTTCAGGCGCCTATGGTCAGCTGGCTGGCACAACGACATGCTTCTGAGATTGTACTTGGGAAGCTATTCTGCCAGGAATATTTCTGTGCAAAACACACACCCCAAAACCACATCATTCTTGACAATAAGCAACTCCCCAGCGACTGATAACCGACTTCCAAGACTATGCCATAAGTTCCAGATGTTGGTAAACAAACAGCGGAACTGGCAGAGAAAACCCTGTTTTGATCGGTCTGTTTGCCCTGAATAGACACGGAGTTCAAAGCAGAACTATTGAGAAAACGATTTCCTATGGTGCTATCCAAACAGCACCATCAGCCTCTCACACTGACAAACACAAGCTTACCCACACAAAGTCATACGAATATGTGCGCACAGACACGGACACAGATACCCAGACACACACACCAAAACACACGCACGCGCAGGCACGCACGCACGCACGCGCACGCACGCACACACACACACATACACACACGCACAAACACACACACACACACACACACACACACGCACAGACACGGACACAGATACCCAGACACACACACCAACACACACGCACGCGCAGGCACACACACACACACACACACACATACACACACAAGCACAAACACACACACACACAAACACACACACACGCACACACACACAGACACACACACTGACGGACAGAAACCAGCGTCCCGCAGTACCCCTTACAATCCAGTACGTTGCGCGCTACAAACAGCCTCCTGAGAGCGTACCTGCACAAGACCGCCATCTACCCGGGGTGGTAGGTACGAAAAACTACTCAACTCGGTGTGAACCCAGCACTTTTTCAGATCATTTCAAATTTCACACTGAGATTTGTTTCTTCTTCTTCTTCTGCGTTCGACGGTTGTGAATTTGTTTCTGAATTCAGCCAATTCGACCAAGTACTTTGGTTCAACCCAGCTGGGCATTTCCTCGTTCACACCAACCCCGGGGTCGCACCTAAACAAGACCGCTGGCTACCTGGAGACCCAAGGCACGGTAGTACATGTACTTCCACACGCACAGGGACGCGGACTGGGTACGCACAGGTAGAACGAGGTCGAGTGGAAGGAAGGAGGAGGAGAAGGAAGAAGAGGAGGAGGTGGGGTGGATGGAGCTTCCACCCCAGCAGGTCCAGATCGATACCTGTCCGGGGCGCGCGAGACAAGCCAGAGCGGCAGGAGACGTGCCCAGCCGAGCAGAACCAGGAGCCGGTTTCATGGACTCGCTAACAGTCGGACCACCTTCCGTCATCCGACTGCAGTGGTTGTCAACACGCGGTGCTGGTGGAAGGCAGCACTGTAATCGGACAACTAACTCCCCGTGCAAAGAGGCACAGTCGGCCGACTGAATTTGTTTTCTCTCATGAATCCCGATTTCGTCGGATTACTGCAGTGCACTCGTTCAAGTGCAGGTGTCCGACTGTGTTGCTGACCCGTGAAACCGACCCCTGCTGTTTGTGTTAGTCCCTGATGTCACCAATCACTTGTGCTACTGGATAGCACGACAGTCCTCTTAAATCTAGGATGATTCCAGATTTGTTCCTTCTGTTTCTCCAAAGTTAAGGGTGTCCTTGACTGATACCAGGTCCGATATGAGTGTAAAACTGCGGCGACGAGTGTCATCGACGTCCTCAGACCAGACCGTTAGTGTGGTTGGCAGGACAGATGCTTTAAAGTGAGTTATCATCGTCCTCTTTTTTTAATACGTAGTAAGTATAACACATGTTCAAAAAACCTCCCGAGTCTAACAGAAACTGCATGGTTTCAGATCGTGATTATTCAGAGAACGATATCAGATAAACAGAACAGTGGGAGAGTGAATCAATGTCAATCTGATCTCCATAAATTAAAAGCTCATCTAACCTGCAAACTACCCCCCCCCCCCCCTATCAACTAGCGCCCGACACAAAAGATCCAAGGCCAGACGGGCCCTTAAGGGCAAAAACAAAATGAACAATACACAACCACTGGAGACAAAACGTTTGATGGCATTTTAATGTCGACAATCACAGTCTCTGCCCAGGGCACTTTATACTGACACTGCGCGCCCTCTTCCCACGATAGTATGGAAAGCCGTTTGGCTCATAACCATTACACGCGTAATAAAACATAAATACACGTGTAATAAATAATTGATACACGTGTAATAAATGATTAATGCACGTGTAATAATCATTTTTTACGCGTGTAATAAATAATTCATACACGTGTAAGAAATGATTAAATACGCGTGTAATAAATATTTCATGCGCGTGTAAGAAATGATTAAATACGCGTGTAATAAATATTTCATGCACGTGTAAGAAATGATTAAATACACGTGCAGGAAATAGTTTATACGCGTGTAAGAAATGATTAAATACACGTGTAGGAAATTATTTAAATACACGTGTATTTAATCATTACATACACCCGTAATAAACTTAAAACTTGAATCGGAAAATATACGACATGCAAAGTAACAACTCTCGTCTATTCTACTTCCGGTTCGCGCGCACAACAACCGACTTCATCTGATAAAACAAGTAACTTACCTTTCCAATGCTGTGCGAGCCTGGGCAAAGGCGTTAAATTGTTCTCGCAAACCTTCTAAGGTGACATTGACGTTTGCCGCTTCCGCCATCTTGAGCTGTAAGCGTGCAAAGCGAGGCGATGAAGACGCATAGAGTGTTTTTCATGTGGATTCCCAGTCCGAGTTTTTAAGTCGCTTAACCACGTGACTCCTGCATTTTTAACGCTTGTATGAAATATTTATTACACGCGTATTTATTCATTTCTTACGCGTGTATGAAAAATGTATTACACGTGTATTTAATCATGTCTTACACGTGTACGAAATGATTAAATACACGTGGAATAAAAATGTCAACACGTGTACGAAATGATTAAATACACGCGTAATAAATATTTCATGCGCGTGTAAGAAATATTTAATACACGCGTAAGAAATATTTCATGCGCGTGTAAGAAATAATTAATACACGCGTAATAATCATTTCATGCGCGTGTAAAAAATATTTAAATACACGTGTAATAAATAATTACACGTGTATTTAAATATTTCTTACACGCGCATGAAATGTTAATTACACGTGTATTTAATCATTTCTTACACGAGTATGAAATATTTATTACACGTGTATTTAATCATTATGCTATTCCATAGCATGAGAAAAAAGATAAATTACACGTGCAATAAGAAATAAATACACGTGTATTAGTCATTTATTACGCGTGTATTTATGTTTTATTACACGCGTAATGGTTATGAGCCAAACGGCTTTCCATACGATAGTCATCACACACGCGCCCTTTGAAACAGTATCCAGCTCATGAGTATCGAGGTAATCACCTCTTCATAACAAGACAAATAACTAAAAGACTTGTCCGTCTTTCCTTGTAGCTTAGTCCGTAATTTGCCCATGCCTATAGTCATTTGAAGTTCAAGTAGAAACTACAGACTGTAGAAACTACAGACAGCTGTGTATAGGCAAACTGAAAGTAGAAGCAGCAGACCTTTTTTAAGCTTTGAAAATGTTTGCATGGTGCTACAGTGAAGGCACTACCACGTACGCCTAAGCCCATACGTACAAGCCTATACTTGTCTAACGTGCCGAAACACAAATAAAACGACACTTACTCGTCCGCTCCAAGGCTAAACAGCCATTGGTGCAAGCTACCTGGGACACCCAGCCAGTGTATTTGTCATTTCTGCTAGCTACCTGGGACACCTAGCCAGTGTATTTGTAATGTCCACAGAACCTAGCTGACATTGAAATGTACAGGCATCTTTCATCCTGTCAACTTACTTCTTCAAGATCAAACAGGTATTTACGCTTGCTTCCTATGCCAACCATACGGTAGCCAGTGTGAATAGCAGTAGAATACCCTTGCTTTCATCCTCACCAAAACACTCCCAGATTAAGCAGGTATCAGTGACCGGCACGGTTGGCCTAGTGGCAAGGCGTCCGCCCCGTGATCGGGAGGTCGTGGGTTCGAACCCCGGCCGGGTCATACCTAAGACTTTAAAATTGGCAATCTAGTGGCTGCTCCGCCTAGCGTCTGGCATTATGGGGTTAGTGCTAGGACTGGTTGGTCCGGTGTCAGAATAATGTGACTGGGTGAGACATGAAGCATGTGCTGCGACTTCTGTCTTGTGTGTGGCGCACGTTATATGTCAAAGCAGCACCGCCCTGATATGGCCCTTCGTGGTCGGCTGGGCGTTAAGCAAACAAACAAACAAACAAACAAAAAGGTATCAGTGCTAAATATAGCAGCCCGGGACAAGTCGCCAGTGCACACACAGTTCTAACTTGACATTGACCTCATTTCAGGACTTAACTAGCTCGTGCAGTTTTATCTTCATCAATTCAATATCTCACACCACTTCCAAATATTAAGCAGGTATCAGTGCTAAATATAGCAGCCCGGGACAGGTCGCCTGTGCAAACGAAGTTCTAACTTGACATTGACCTCATTTCAGGACTTAACTAGCTCGCGCAGTTTTATCTTCATTAATTCAATATCGCACACCAGTCACACCAGTGACACCAGTCACACCAGTCACACCAGTCACACCCAGCTATTTGATTTGCATACCTGCGCTTCTCAGTCCTCGTGTGAACTGAGTGCGCGTGTTTCCACGAAGCCGCTCACATCGCTTCCAATCAGTCACAACGACAACGACGATGACAACAACACCAGCGACTGCAGCAGCAGCAGTAGCGTGAAGGTAAGACCCCGAGAAACTTGTCCCTCTGTCTGCATGTCACTGCTTCAGCGATGGAATTGTCATTGCGTTGCTACACTTTGGCAACGATGTACCCACACACACCCACCCACACACACAACTGTAACTCAGCAGCCACAAGTTGTAATCACACAGTAGATGCACAACGATTCCACAGTCACAGAAACAAGTTATTTCCAAGTCGCCGATGTCAACAAAAGTTGGAATAGCTATATTAGCAGAAACAGAACGGTAAGATACGTCGTCGTCCGTGCTGGCAACGAGCACTCGATCCGTCGCAGCACAGCACAACCGCTACTACTAGTCCCAAACCAAAACAACTCTGTCCTTGCTGTCTCTGCCGTGCGACTCTGGCTGATGCCGCGTGGCTGCTGCATGCGGTGTGTTTTGCTGCTGCAGAGGCAGACCTCGCACGTCACAGGACAAAGCGACAGAAGCGGGTAGCTGCCGTGGCCCCAACGGGTGGAAAGAGGGCGGTGCCTGGTGCCGGGTAACGGTCCTGGGCTGGGATACGGGTGGATAGGTAGCTGAGAGAGAGAGAGTGAGACAGAGAGAGAGAGAGAGAGAGAGAGAGAGAGAGAGAGAGAGAGGGAGAGAGAGAGAGAGAGACGGAGAGAGAGAGAGAGAGGGGGAGAGAGAGAGAGAGACGGAGAGAGAGAGAGACAGAGAGAGAGAGAGAGAGACGGAGAGAGACAGAGACAGAGACAGAGAGACGGAGACGGAGAGAGAGAGAGCCGGGGAGAGAGAGAGCCGGGGAGAGAGAGAGCCGCCGGGAGAGAGAGAGAGAGAGAGAGAGACAGACAGACAGACAGAGAAAGACAGAGAAAGACAAACAGAGAAAGACAGACAGACACAAACAGAGAGACAGAGACAGAGACAGAGACAGTGATCAACACTGACACTAAGAGAAAGACAAAAACAAAAACCAGATGAAAGGAAGAGAGTGTGTGTGTGTGTGTGCGTGGGGGGATTAAGGCCGCGTGGCGTCCCAGGGCAGGTGAGATATTGATCCCCCAGGCTGCTGCCAGGGTGAAGTGAAATGAAAGTAGGCTTTGTTGTTGTGCCGTCGTCACTGTCGTTGTTGGTGTTGTTAGTGCTGGGTTAGGTCAGTTCAGAGCTAGGCTACCATGCAGGAAAACGCGTGCTTGTATCTCGTGTGGCTCCTACTTTCTGTATCATTTCCTCCTATTCTCAGATCTTTATGCTTTTCTGTGCCCTTGTATGCAGTGTGTATCCCACTTTCTGTGCCTTTCCCTCCTGTTCTACGATTATCTCGGTTTTTACTTCACCATGCTCAAAAACTAGCGCTTTTCTGTGTCGTTTTAGGCTGAGTGTATCCTACTTTGTGTATCATTTCTCCTGTCATTGTCCAATAATCTCTGTTTTTATTTCACCATGCAGGAAAACTCGTGCTTTTCTGTGTCCCTGGATGCTCTCTGTGCCCTATTTTCTGTGTCATTTACTCCTGGTGTCCGATGTATACTCTCTGTGCCCTATTTTCTGTGTCATTTACTCCTGTTGTCCGATGTATGCTCTCTGTGCCCTATTTTCTGTGTCATTTACTCCTGTTGTCCGATGTATGCTCTCTGTGCCCTATTTTCTGTGTCATTTACTCCTGGTGTCCGATGTATGCTCTCTGTGCCCTATTTTCTGTGTCATTTACTCCTGTTGTCCGATGTATACTCTTTGTGCTCTATTTTCTGTGTCATTTACTCCTGTTGTCCGATGTATGCTCTTTGTGCTCTATTTTCTGTGTCATTTATTTTTTTTTCTTCATTTTCATTACTTTATTGTCCCATCGTTGGGAAATTCGGGTCGCTTCCTCCCAGTGGAAAGCTAGCAGCAACGGAGTCGCGCTACCCAGGTGTCTGCGTGTTTGGGTGTATTCAGCCACCTGCACTTATGGCAGAATGACCAAGGTCTTTTACGTGCCATTGTGATGACACGGGGGTGGGACATGGCTTCCGTCTCTGGGTCTGCACATAAAGTTGACCCGTGTCCGTCCCGGCCCGAATTCGAACCTGCGACCTTTCGATCACAAGTCCAGTGCTCTACCAACTGAGCTACCGGGCCCCCCCTGTTGTCCGATGTATGCTCTTTGTGCTCTATTTTCTGTGTCATTTACTCCTGTTGTCCGATGTATGCTCTTTGTGCTCTATTTTCTGTGTCATTTACTCCTGTTGTCCGATGTATGCTCTCTGTGCCCTATTTTCTGTATCATTTACTCCTGTTGTCCGATGTATGCTCTCTGTGCCCTATTTTCTGTGTCGTTTACTCCTGGAGTCCGATGTATGCTCTCTGTGCCCTATTTTCTGTGTCATTTACTCCTGTTGTCCGATGTATGCTCTCTGTGCCCTATTTTCTATGTCATTTACTCCTGTTGTCCGATGTATGCTCTTTGTGCTCTATTTTCTGTGTCATTTACTCCTGTTGTCCGATGTATGCTCTTTGTGCTCTATTTTCTGTGTCATTTACTCCTGGTGTCCGATGTATGCTCTTTGTGCCCTATTTTCTGTGTCATTTACTCCTGTTGTCCGATGTATACTCTCTGTGCCCTATTTTCTGTGTCATTTACTCCTGTTGTCCGATGTATGCTCTCTGTGCCCTATTTTCTATGTCACTTACTCCTGTTGTCCGATGTATGCTCTCTGTGCCCTATTTTCTGTGTCATTTACTCCTGTTGTCCGATGTATGCTCTCTGTGCTCTATTTTCTGTGTCATTTACTCCTGTTGTCCGATGTATGCTCTTTGTGCTCTATTTTCTGTGTCATTTACTCCTGTTGTCCGATGTATGCTCTTTGTGCTCTATTTTCTGTGTCATTTACTCCTGTTGTCCGATGTATACTCTCTGTGCCCTATTTTCTGTGTCATTTACTCCTGTTGTCCGATGTATGCTCTCTTTGCCCTATTTTCTATGTCACTTACTCTTGTTGTCCGATGTATGCTCTTTGTGCCCTATTTTCTGTGTCATTTACTCCTGTTGTCCGATGTATACTCTCTGTGCCCTATTTTCTGTGTCATTTACTCCTGTTGTCCGATGTATGCTCTCTGTGCCCTATTTTCTGTGTCATTTACTCCTGTTGTCCGATGTATGCTCTCTGTGCCCTATTTTCTGTGTCATTTACTCCTGTTGTCCGATGTATGCTCTCTGTGCCCTATTTTCTGTGTCATTTACTCCTGTTGTCCGATGTATGCTCTCTGTGCCCTATTTTCTGTGTCATTTACTCCTGTTGTCCGATGTATGCTCTCTTTGCCCTATTTTCTGTGTCATTTACTCCTGTTGTCCGATGTATGCTCTTTGTGCTCTATTTTCTGTGTCATTTACTCTTGTTGTCCGATGTATGCTCTTTGTGCCCTATTTTCTGTGTCATTTACTCCTGTTGTCCGATGTATGCTCTCTGTGCCCTACTTTCTATGTCACTTACTCCTGTTGTCCGATGTATGCTCTCTGTGCCCTATTTTCTGTGTCGTTTACTCCTGTTGTCCGATGTATGCTCTCTGTGCCCTATTTTCTGTGTCATTTACTCCTGTTGTCCGATGATCTCTGTTGTACTTCTGCCTGCATGTTTGAATCAGCCTCTTTGGCAGTCCTCTTCATAATGTCACGGATTATCTTCAATTACTCAAGTTTAAGATAGTAATGGTGTCTGAGACGTTACTTTTACAACTTTTCTGTATCTCTCCGCACCATCAAGCTATAATGCATTCTCTCTCCTACTTTCTGTTTCCCATCGAACTCTGACATGGATTACAGGATCTTTTCCGTGCGCATTTGGTCTTGTGCTTGCGTGTACACACGAAGGGGGATAAAGAACTAGCAGGTCTGCACATAAGTTGACCTGGGAGATCGGGAAAATAATCCACCCTTAACCCACCATGAGCAGCCGGGATTCGAACCCACGACCACTGACCTACCACTGTCCAGAGTCAAATTTGTCTGCATATCGGTCAAGTTGAGTCCCACGTCTGTATCATCCATAAGTGCAAAACAACTTGTTGCATATACTCTCGAGCCAACGAATGAAGTGACCCATTTCTTTGATAACAAATTTAGCAGGAGCATTTTTATTAATAAACTAGGATCTTTTCAGAATTCGCACTCTGTTCAAATACCTAAGTCTACATACCCTCGAGTTAATGCTTTCAAAAAACAAATATATCCATACTGATAAAAGAGAACTTGGTCTGCTGCTTATCTTGGTGAATGAGTATGCTTGACAGAAATAGCATCAACAGAAATATTTAATAACCCTACGAGAAGAAACACTTACCGTGTTTGGTTTGAAAATGTGCGTGCTATGTTGGTTCGGTTTGCTTCATTTTATTCCGTGATTTGTATGCGTTTGTATTTTTATATTTTTTGTTTATAAATGTATCGGGATTGTAATTTAGTGCAAAGCGCTAGAAGCTACGTATGAGGCTTGCGCTATGTAAAGCTATTCAAGTTATTCGTATGAGCTTAGGTCTATTGGTGAATCAGAAGTCTCATGCCCCAAACACCACAACCTTCAATTAGCAATAACACTAATAGGTACGTACAAATGTCAGAGGTATAGAATTTGTTCATGGGCAGTTTGCAGGCATACTTATCTCTACTCGGCGACAAAATTGCTATCATTTCACCCACAAGCCGTACTGTCGTGCGCTGCTTATAACCACCAAAACCAAGTCCAATGGTGCAAACACAAAAATCTGCGTACGCATTTGTCAAAAAGTGTGTTTGTTTGTTTGTTTAACGCCCAGCCGACCACGAAGGGCCATATGTGACCCTCCACCACGGAATAAGTCGCATGTAACCTTTGCATGATTTTCATATTTTTACATTTTCCTAAAGAGTTTGTTATGCTCTATCCAGTGGTGAAAACCGTTTTAG
>NC_090250.1:251184-264906 GCF_037325665.1 Littorina saxatilis | reverse complement strand
TGTGTGTGTGTGTGTGTGTGTGTGTGTGTGTGTGTGTGTGTGTGTGTGTGTGTGTGTGTGTGTGTGTGTGTTTGTGTGTGGCTCAGAGGTGGAGGGGTGGGGGTGGTCAGCAAAATAGTTTCAGGAAGTATTTTCTGCGCAAGCGTAGAACAGCTAACAGTCACTACAGGGTCCAGTATTTCCGGTTCCAACGTGACCGGTCAGTCATGGTGAATAATGTAACGCATCAAACCATAAACTAGATGGCATACAAAAAACCCACCCCCTAACTTTGCTTCCACAAAACAAGGACATACAATGAAGCTAACCTATATACTCTGTATCTGGCAAATCCTATTCTCGTGGCCAGCAAGGTAAAAGAAAGGAGGCTTCAACAAGACACAACTCTACAACTACAGCTTGGTCCTGACTACAACAACCACACTTTCCAATTATTTACTACAACTACAGCCATGATTTTGTGAACCACAGCCTCAGTTTTGACTCAACTATCACAACTACAGCTTCGTCCAACGACAACACACACAGCTCTTTCCTCCTTCTTTGAACCAGTCAGCTTTGGAGATTTTTCCTCTTTTTCTTTCTCATCTAAAGTCCGGGTAACACTCTGGATCATGCCCCTAATAGTTTTACCGAGAGGTCGTAAAACAACATTGATCATCATCAAGACAGAAAACACATATCTTTGACGTTCTTGATTCGCTCGCCTGTGGAACAGTCACACTAAGTAAAGACCAACAAAAAGACCAAGAAGATTCTTGCCATGAAATCGCTTTCCGATGCTTCCCTCGTGACAGACCAACTCGGCAATGCGGGAATCGATTGCGTGAACACGCACATAACAGTGTATTTCATTTCCTGCCTTGCTCGTAACATGGTGTTTTCCACTTTGATTCAAGGTTGCATTGCGTCCAGACTGTGAGACTGTCACCGAGATTATATCCTTGTCAAACAAAGATGAACACAAGATTGTTTGATGTGCTTTGTGGTGTGAAAGTAATTGCGGAATTGGTTCGCAAAGGGGCTGGGGGAGGAGGGGGGGGGGGGGGGGTGGGAAGGGGAGGGGGGGGGGGTGGGAAGGGAGGGGGGGTACTGAGATCGTCAAGTACGGTTTGTTTTACGGGCCTATATCAATTCTGCGAAGCCAAAAAGGGGACCAAGAACGTGAGAGAGAGACAGACAGACAGACAGACGGACAGAGACAGACAGACAGACAAAGAGAAAGAGAGAGCACGACCATGCTTGTGTGTGTGTGTGTGTGTGTGTGTGTGTGTGTGTGTGTGTGTGTGTGTGTGTGTGTGTGTGTGTGTGTGTGTGTGAGTGTGTGTGTGCTTGTGTGTGTGTGTTTGTGTACGTGCGTGCGTGCGTGCGTGTGTGTGCTTGTGTGTGTGCGTGCGTGCATGCGTGCGTGTGTGTTTGTAGGTGTCTTGATTGTTGTTATCCCTATCATCTGTGAGAAACCTACAATTTAACCTATTCAAAACAACTCCCCGTAGTACCCCCTCTCCACCGTATAATTCCAACTTCCGACCACCCCCCCCCCCCCCTCCCCCCCTCAACCCCAACCACTCTCCGCCCTGGATTAAACCCTGCGACATTTGGACAAGAGTTGTCTTTTCTTCTTACACAATTCCTCACTGTACGAAGCTAATGCCTTTTATCTTGCGACATTTAACGAAGTCGATCTTTCTTTCCTTCACAGAAACACTGTTGCAATAATGGAGAGAAAAAAGAGAGCGCAGACATTTCTCACAAAACAAGTAAGCCAGCAAAGTTAGTTTGTCTACAGTTGACAATTGATTGTGTCTATAACACTTCCCTTTCTACGCCGCACGAAGAAAAACAGTATCGGCAAACGGGGAAAGAGTGACGGTAAACGTCGGCCGCGATGGCTCATCGGGTGTATTGATTAACTCCCCTGTCAGTAATCTTGTTGGAAAGAAGTTCGATTCCCCGTCCAGACGGATCATCAGGTTGTCTGAGATAATGCCTGTCGTACCGTCGTCTTTCCAACCCTATCGCCGCCACTGCTATTGTTCTGGGTTCATCTGTCTGAGCATGTATTTCTTCCCGTTTCAGTGAACGCTTATGTCACACATCCCAGATCCGTCCAGACTTTAACGAGTGGGAGCATCCCTCCACTTAAAGACATACCAACATTCATACCCCTGGCGGTGTTCAACTGGGTTGAATAAGTCCATAACGGACAAACTTTTTTTTCTTCAACAATTTTTTATTCAGGCAAGCACAGATTTATAATGACAAATTCAAAAGCATTGTCACTGATAAGTCACAGCAATGACAGAGCTGAACACACATGTGATATTCAGTTACCCATAACGGGACAATTCTTTGAAAGAGTGTCATGGTCAGGGGATTGTATTTTTCAAACAATTGCTTCTGAAGAAAGCTCTAAAAAAAAAAAGTAATTGGTCGTGGAGGCATATTAATCAGGCTGCTAGTAGTCAAGTCATTATAAGGAAATGAGTAGCATCGGGCAAACAAATATTTCACTGACAAAATCGATAGTGGTCTGATTGTCTTTCATCGATTTTGAAAGGAATCAGAGACATAAAAGAACGCAGAGGTTTTGAAAGACAAGAACCGTATGTACCCAAAGTCCAAGCTACACTCCAAATTTTCGCTCAATCGACCCAGAAGTACCCGAGATCTAACCTAAGTTTGGCCGGTTAGCTCAGGTGGTAGAGGACTGGACGAATCCGAGCCGGGACGGACATGGGTCAACTTTATGTGCAGACCCAGAGACGGTAGCCATGTCCCATCCCCGTGTCATCACTGTGGCACGTTAAAGACCTCGGTCATTCTGCCATAAGAGCAGATGGCTGATACCACATCTGTGTATCTCACCTAAAGTCGGGGTAACACCCGGGAACATGCCCCACATGGCTTTGCCGTGAGGGCGTACAACTTGAATTTCTCTCCCCCTAAGGCAGACAGTCAGACAGACAGTCAGACAGACAGTCAGACAGACAGACAGACAGACAGACAAACAGACAGACAGACAGACAGACAGACAGACAGACAGACAGACAGACAAACAGACAGTGAAACCTATCTATGGGCGTGTAAAAAGGGAACATTGTAACAGAGGGTCGCCAATGAGCTACATGTACCTTTAAACGCCTCACGTTTAGGATCCCAACTTGGAGCAGGTCAAACTGAGGGACGCAACCTAGCGAGGCCGACTTGTCAGTCACGCATGACAGCTTAATGAACCATTTCTCTACTGCTGGCTATGGGTATCTCGTACCTTTGTGCAAATACCACCGTTGTCTGCTGTCATCCATACAATCCATGACTGTGTCGGAAGAGTGTGTGTGTTGGGGGAGTGTGTGTGTGTGTGTGTGTGTGTGTGTGTGTGTGTGTGTGTGTGTGTGTGTGTACTCACACACCTGATATATCCAAACTATGCATAAATGTACACACATGCGCATGCGAACGCTTAAATTATGTGTTCATGTCCATGTCTATAAAAATCAAGCATTTTCATCAATTCGAATTTAGCTTCTGCCCCGCGGTAACAAATCACAACAGCTCAAAACACCTCACTGCAACTGGCACATTAACAGTCGCGATCGTCTGCATTAACGCTATCCCGAGGTGACATTAATAACAAATCAACCGTGAAACGCTCCATCTTGTCGGACGAAAACATTTTTTTGAAAACAAGTCGACCTGAAGTTGTGCAATGCACATTAGAGGACGTCCCTTCTATTTCTGTTACTAGCGTAGGTGAATTGAAGTATCTTAATAGATGACATTATTGTAAGGCCAAATAAAACAAGAAGAGCAAACGCTCGATCGAGTCACTTTCGCAGTTCTGAATATTATATGAGGCATCAGATGGACAGGAAGAAATTGCTATTCACAACACAATACAGATGTAAATAATTTGATGTAAAGAATAATCCTATAAAGTTTGAATCAAATCCGATGAATAGTTTCAGAGATATGATATTTCAATTTTTTTCCTTCAAGACATACCTGTGACCTTGAAAAAGGTCAAAGGTCACCAAAGCAGACGTCAAAGTGTAGAGGTCACTGGGAGTCACGTTCACATAAAATTTGAGCCCGGTCACTTTTATAGTTTCCGAGAAAAGCCCAACGTTAAGTTGTGTGTTGCCGAACAGAAAAGGCTAGTTATCTCCCTTGTTTTTCTGATAACGTTCGTAAAAGGCTACAGATGTAAATACTTTGATGTAAAGAATAATCCTACAAAGTTTCAATCACATCCGATGAACTTTGTCAAAGATATAAAATGTCTAATTTTTCCTTTGACGCTGACCTGTGACCTTGAAAAAGGTCAAAGGTCAACGAAACCATCGTTAAAGTGTAGAGGTCATTGGAGGTCACGACTAAACAAAATATGAGCCGGATCGCTTTGATAGTTTCCGAGAAAAGTCCAACGTTAAGGTGGTGTCTACGGACGGCCGGCCGGACGGCCGGCCGGCCGGCCGTCCGTCCGGCCGGACAGACTAACACTGACCGATTACATAGAGTCACTTTTTCTCAAGTGACTCAAAAATAGGTCTGTTTACGGTATCCCGAGCGACCCTAATTTTTCGGCCCAACCCTAAACTTTTTTTTCGGAAAATGAAAAAAAAATAAAAAATTGGGGGGTCTTTGTCGTAAAGTCGCTTTTTGGTGTCAAACCGGAGCGTACTTAGCTATATATATATTGTAATAATTTTTGCCTTGTGAGGAAAGACGATAAAATTCCCTTCGTTTTAAAAAACAATTGAACAAAATCGGACAGAAATGGACCAAACGAGACGGGGAAAAAAAAAAAAAAAAAAAAAAAAATCCGACCGACCGACCCTATTTTTTTCGGCCATGTTACCGTAAACATACCTATTTTTTTTATTTGGCCTAACCAAGGTAATTCATTTCCATTTTAAGCGACATATAGGGCGTCTATTCTAGTGTTGTAACAGACCAAGAAGAATATCCCAGGACTCTGTGGATAAAATAATGCCTGTCAAATGGTTGTGTGATGTGTCTAGTGTGTTGGCAAAGTGTTTCGTGCTTGTCACCTCTCGCTTTCAGCCCTCACCGCTGGCTAGCACCGTCCTTTTCAGGACAACGCGAAAAGAGAGCAGCTGCTTGCGTCAGTCTCTCCTGCCAGTACATAACCTCTCCACAGCAAGCCCTTTGTAGTGCCTCCATCGTGGCGACAGGCGTGAACTGGGTACCGAAAGGCCCCAGGCTGAACTACAAGGACTCGGAGGTGGTTGGCCCCTAGACGTGTGGCATGCAGGCCCACCGGCGTGTGGATACGCCCTGGTGCCCACGAACCAACCCCCAACTATGGGTTAAATAGCCGGGCAGGACAGGCTCGTCAACCCTGGAAGGCAGCTGTCCTAGGAGAAGATCACTCCAAAATTAAAACGAGGGCAGAGGAGGCTCACTATCCCTGCAAGGAAACTCCTCTAGGAGAAGGACCACTCCAAATTTAAACCCACGTAGTCCCCCGAAGACGGAAGACATCGGCCATTAGGCGGGGAGCAGACCGGATGTCTACGCTTACTACGACAAATGATTGTGTCTAGGTCGAATGTTCGTGATGGTGTCGCCTCTATGGAACCCAGCCAGGTAGAGGCGGTGCCGGGCTCCATGCCTCAAAGGAGCCCACCCCCAGCGACTGGCAGCTCCCACCCTTCTGAGATCGCCAGGGAAGGACGGAGTAATGCGACTGGCAACTTCACCCTTATGCATTGGAACGCAGAGGGAGTGAGAAACAAAAAACAAGACCTTCAACAATTCCTGAAGACCCACAGCATCGACATCTGCTGCGTCCAGGAAACTCATCTGAATGAGAACCACCGCTTCACAATGAGAGGGTATGAAAGCTTCCGTTTGGACAGAGCCGGTGGACCCAAAGGCGGCGTTCTTACGCTTGTTAAAAACACCATCCCAGCAGCTGAAGTCTACAGGTCGAACGATGACTCCTCGGAACTCCTGGGGATCAAAGTTTTCACCGAGGACAAAGCAATGACCTTTTTCAACCTCTACTCCCCTCCGACCAAACCTCTGCATCTTCAGCATCTTCAACCTGCCTCCGAACATTGGCTCATTGCAGGAGACTTTAACAGCCACTCTCCTAGTTGGGGCTATGCTGAACTGGACAGGAAGGGTGAAGACCTTGAAGACTGGATGTTTGAAAACAACCTGATCCTCCTGAATAGACCGGATGACCCTCCCACCTACTACTCCAGGTCCTGGCGCACCACTAGCACCCCAGACTTGGCCATCGCTACAGACGATATTGCCAGCATCGCACAGCGAGAGGTGAACCAGCAGCTCGGAGGAAGCGACCACAAACCAGTCATCATCCAACTTCAAGAACAAGTGAGAACCACCAGGCAGAAACTGAAACCAAGCTGGAACTATAAGAAAGCCAGATGGAACGATTTTGAACGAAAACTGGATGAGAACTGCAGGAAACTAGATCTCCAAGACGAAAACCTGAACGACCAAGCGGAACACTTCACAGCAGCTGTCCTGAAAGCAGCAAAAAAGACCATACCTAGGGGACGACGCCGCGACTACAAGCCTGGATGGAATGACCATCTTCAACAACTTCATGATGCTGTCTGCACAGCCAGAGAAGCCATGGAGGAAAACCCAACTGATGAACTTGTGACAGCCCACAACAAAGCCAAAGCCGAATTCACCAAGGTGAAACTACAGCAACTCAGAAACAGCTGGCATGAGAAAACACAGTCCCTTAGCATGGATAAAGACACCTTCAAACTGTGGCAGCTCACCAAAACTCTGAACAACGACCGACCAGAGAAGAGACAGACAGTCTTAGAAGCCAACGGAGAGTTTCAGACGGGCAAAATAGCAGCCAACACCCTTGCCAGGATGTACCAACAAGACAGCACAGTAACTTTGCCCAGAGAACGAACCAGAGCAGTACGAGAGCAGCTTCAACAGACTCTCATTCACGACAAGGCCAACAGTTGCATGTCTTCTGCACTCCGTATGGATGAGCTCGAGGAAGCCATCAGAGCCTTGAAATGCAAGAAAGCTCCGGGTCCAGACGGCATCAGCAACGACATGATAAAGCACTTTGGAAACAACGCCAAGCACGCCCTGCTGAAACTCTTCAACCACTCTTGGAGATCTGGTGCAGTTCCTTCATCATGGAAAAGGGCACACGTCATTCCAATCCTCAAGAAAGGAAAAGACCGAAAGAGCCCAGCAAGCTACAGACCCATCAGCCTACTTAGCTGCCTAGGAAAGCTGATGGAGAGGATCCTGAACCGCAGACTCATATGGCATCTGGAGTCCAACAACATCCTTGCCGCCACTCAGACAGGCTACAGAGGCCAAAGAAACACCGAGGACCAGCTGACGCTCCTGGCGCAAGACATAGAAGATGCGTTTCAGCAGAAGCACAAAGTGGTCGGCGTCTTCTTCGATCTCTCGAAAGCCTTCGACAGAGTGTGGAGGGAAGCCCTGCTCCTGAAAGTGCGCCAGAGCGGCGTCACAGGGAGGATGTACACATGGGTCAAATCCTTCCTTCACGAAAGGTCGGCAAGAGTTGTCCTGGATGGCTACCACAGTGTGAGCGTCAAGATGAGGGAAGGTGTGCCTCAAGGCGGAGTAATTTCACCCACGCTCTTCCTCATCTACATAAATGACATCACCAGCGCCATCCCTCGCCATGTCTCCAACACGCTTCACGCAGACGATCTAGCCATCTGGAGCAGCGCTGAACACACCACCTCAGCCGCTCACCGAATCCAGGACGGTGTGAAGCGCATCCACCAGTGGACCGAAGACTGGGGACTACAGCTCAACAGAGTCAAGTCCGTTGCGACCGTCTTCTCCCTGTCCACATCCAAAGAAAAGGTCAACCTCAAGTTGGGAGAGTCGGCTCTACCACAGGTCGAAACGCCTACCTTTCTCGGCGTCAAGCTGGACTCCCGCCTCACCTGGAAACCACACCTTGAGGAGATCGAGGCGAGAGGCATACGACGACTCGCAATCATGAGAAAGCTCTCAGGAACAACATGGGGCGCCAACTCCCAAATCCTGAAGACAGTGTACACTGGGGCGGTGAGGCCTGTGTTGGAGTATGCATCAAGCTCCTGGAACACAGCAGCCAGGACCAACAAGGCACGACTGGACCGAGTCCAAAACCTCGGCTTGAGGACTGTCCTTGGAGCGATGAAAACCACTCCCATCTCTGAGATGCAGAAGGTGGCCAACATCGAACCGTTGGAAGACAGACGACAGGCAAAGCTTCTGATACAAGGAGAGAAGCACAAGAGACTCGAGAGCCATCCGCTCCACAACAAGTTCCAAGCTCTCACCAAGAACCGCTTGAAGCGCCAGAGCCCCAACCATCAGCTGAAAGCACAGCAGAGGGAGAATGCTGACATCCTTCAACCCAGCCCTGACCAGTGCGAGAGGCTCAATCCAAAGCCGTGGTCTCCCCAGAGTCAGAGATTCCATGTAAGGATGTCCATTCCTGGCATCTCTGGAAAACAGCAACAGAGTGATGCAGCCCTCCGCTCCCTTGCCCTGGAAGAAATACACAGGAGGTACCCAGCCAGCAAGTGGACCCACGCTTATACAGATGGTTCGGCAGAGTGCGCAACCAAGAACGGAGGAAGTGGCGTCTTCATTCAAATTCCAGGAAGACCCCCAGAGACACTGACCACACCATGCGGTGTTCTCTGCTCCAACTTCAAAGCAGAAGTTGTTGCCCTCCATACAGCTGCAGACTTCCTCACCTCTCTTGAGGAAACCCCACCCAAGGTTGTCTTCCTCTCTGACTGCCTGTCCGCACTACAAGTCCTCACAGCCCCTGCAGAACACCTCGTGGAAGAGCTGAAGAAGTCCCTGAACGACTTGTCCCAGAAAGCCTCCGTAGTTCTGCAGTGGATTCCAGCGCACTGCGGCATCGCTGGAAATGAGAAGGCGGATGGTCTGGCCAAAGATGCAGGAAGACAGGAACAACCAGAAACCAGCCTGTCCTTCCGAGAGACCAAAACCCTCATCAAGCATCGCTGGAAGACAGCATTCAAAGAAAGAAACGGAGGCTACAAGCCAGACCAAGACCCCATCCACCGCCTCAGCCGTGCAGAGCAGACTGCCATCTTCCGGCTGCGTACAGGGCACTGCGGCTTTAAAGCGCACCTGAAAAGGATCGGCGTAGCAGAGTCGGCATTGTGCGATTGTGGGGCGGCCGACCAGACAGTAGAACATGTATTGAATACATGCACAAACTTCACTCTGCTGCGGAACCAGATCTGGCCAGAAGGAGCTACACTGGAGACCAAGCTCTGGGGAACGTCAGAAGACCTGAAAGCGACGTTCCAGTTCACGACAGCAGCGGAACTACGACCCTAGACACAACCGTCGAACGCAGAAGAAGAAGAATAAAATAATACAGTTTCTATGACGGTATTGTATCACACACGCACGCACGCACGCACGCACGCACGCATGCATGCACGCATGCACGCACGCACGCATGCATGCACGCACGCACGCACACACACAAGCACACACACACACACACACACACACACACACACACACACACACTGCACGGGTAGAAGTCATGCTTTTGATTGTGTGTGTGTGTGTGTGTGTGTGTTTGTGTGTGGAGCGATGCTCTTAACCCACGAAAAAAGCCTGGACCGATCTTTTATTCACACTGACCGCTTAAACAAGACGATATGCATCTTTAACATTTCTAGTCGGACCTGTTTTGTTTTTATTATGTTAATCGATCGATCTCCTTCTCATTTTCAAACATTCAACGACGCTTTTGTTGTCGGTCTGAGAGCTCTGCCAGGTAACGGCAGGTGTCAGGTTTCCTGATGGTTTGTTTTGCTGTCATAGATTTTAAAGGGTTTTTCCTGATCAAAGAACTGTTATTAATCGATCTAATTGTAATTCGGTGTTTCGGCTGAAATAGAAGCACCACAAAACATGAAAATCTTTGAGTTCAGCAACGTATTTCTCTGCGCTCTTTCTGTTCACGTATACAGTTTACCCAGACAGACACCCATCTCACACACACACACACACACACACACACACACACACACACACACACGCACGCACGCACGCACGCACGCACGCACACACACACGCTCGCGCGCGCACACACACACACAAGCACGCACGCACACACACACACATACGCACCACACCCACCCACCCACCCACACACACACACACACACACACACACACACGAACCAGGGATGTTGCTATAGCATTTACTTGTTGTCTTCCGCAGATTTACCGCAATAGCCTCAAACCTTTCGGCAATGTTCGGAATTTTTAAGCAGTGCAATAATTTTTTTTTTATCACACTCAAAGACAGAGTGAGAGAGAAAGAAAGCGGAAATCGGATTCTACACTCTTCACAATTCAACGCCTTCGCTCCGCAGGCAGACATCAGATGACCCCACAGACGTAGACAGGTAATTACTGTATGTCAGGAGGCCAGAGGCCAGAAGGACAGAGCCTGGCTTCCAGCAAGCAGGGCGAGAATCGTATGAAGATGCCACGAAGGAGGTTCACAGAGCGCGCAGAAAGATCAGTGTTTAGCACACACATCCACTCTAGCAAGCAGCGTAAGATCTTCATGAAGACCACCTTGATGCGGAGGTCAATATCAGAAATAATCAAGCCAGCTGTGGTCAAGCAGAGAAAGTCAATTTGATATTTTCCTTCAGGCAAACTCCTTCTCGTGAAAACGGCCCAACTTCTCGGATCAGGCCAGACATTCACATGGGATAAGTCCACCCATTCCATTTTATCACATACCCAGGGCTTACTAAAAAAAACCGTGAAAAGCCTGAAAGGCCAGGGTCCACGGCGGCAGGGCCAACAGCCCGCTATAGGGGGTCTGAGGGGCAAGGCCCCCCCCCCCCTCCCCTCCCAGAAGCTGAGGCTTTTTTTAAATTTTTTTTTGTCTTGTAGAGGCAAAGAACAGCCTCTCCTAATACCAAAAAGTATGTTAATAAATTATAAAATAATACACATTTCGCCTCCTTCAACCATCCAAACTAAAAAGTTTTTAAAAAAAGTTTTACTTTAAGAAACCGGATTTTCCGGTTTTAAAAACTGTCAAAAACCGGATTTTAGGATGAATTATTTTTGGGGAGAAAAAGTGACTTTCACGAAATTAATTAATTACAAAAGAAAATCCACTATGCACAGAGAGGACCCAGGCTAACACATACCAAGGGGGAACAGCCTGGATCCTCTCTCATCTGTGCATTTGATTTTCTTTTGTAATTAATTGATTTGAGGGCCCCAAAGGGGGGGTATCATCACGATCACGGGAAGGGAAATTTTAGCTTTCACGATCACAGTTACCTTGATTTTTGTTTTCACGATCACAAACACCTTGACGAATAGAGGATCATAGAGTGATACAGCTGTGAAAAAATGTACGTTGAAAATAAAATGCTTTGCAATAATGCCCATCACGATCACGAAAACAAATGACGATCACGATCACGAGACTTGATTTTTTTGTCATCACGGATCACGGGCAAAGTCCCATCACGATCACAGAAATGGAATTTTCGGCAATCACGGTCACAGAAAGGTCAAAAAACGCCAATCACGATCACGATTTTAAACCCTTTGGGGCCCTCTAATTTCGTGAAAGTCACTTTTTCTCCCAAAAAATAATTCATCCAAAAATCCAAACCCAGCACAGCAAGTAGTCAGGTTGTTGATTGTTGGTATGAGACAAAGTGGAGGGATGGTCTGACCCCGTGCCACACAAGCCTGGCTACGTCTAAGATGGTGAGCACAGCTGTTTACGCGAGACATTTCCACAAACGCAAAGAGTGACATTACCAATATTCTCTTTTGAAGGAGGGGAGGTAATTGGAAACGAGAAGGCTAAAGGAACGGAGTCTTATCTGTGATTGATCTCCAATACCATCAACACTGATTATAAGGAAACTGGGTACACATCATTCGCAGCAGAGAATAGCAGGAAAAAGAAAAACAGACCACTTCTGTCTGTCAACAGACGAAGTTTGGCGATCATCAGCGTCACAATGAAACATGAGCTTCGATATATATGCATATCAATATGATAATGAATTTTCTGCGGTATCCGCTAGGTATGATAACCCCATGTTTTAATCAAAAATGTGAACAGGTCTACTGAGCATGGCCAGGGAAAGAGAACGGCCACTGACTCGCTTGTCAAGTACCTTCCGCCTTTTTAGATTGAAATTCTCATTGCCATGTGACATGGAAAGTTACTGTTGATTCGCACATCTAGATATATCTCCACCTTTGTAAACCTGGCAGCAGCTCCCCATTTGGGTATGGACGGGAACACTGGTCCTCACTCAACACATAACTCTCACTTCTGGCTCCAAGAAAGCTGTTAGGGATAACAGAGGCCACACCACGGTACGCCGCTTCTGCTGGCGGGCTAAACGAAGTGAGGGGCCGATGTGTTCTACTCATCGGTGGGCAGACCGAGCTCAACAGCCTTGGCAGGCAGTCGATCCAGGGGAGGGACCCCCGATACACGTCCATGGCCGAAAGCGAAGGTGCAGGACCCATGCGGTGCCTAACTGCTGCACCACGCATCAAACGCTCCATGAAGCGAACGAGAAGAAGCAGAAGAAGAAGAAGGTACGTATATTATTCTACAATCCAAGACGATGGAAGAGATCTACGAAAACAAGGCCAAGTACAGTAGATTTCCGCTGTACTTTACTGTCCCATGATTAGTTACCGCTATACCACAGAGTGACCTGCCCTGGCGACCACCTCTTGATAACGACCACCTGCCGATTACAACCACCCCAACTAAACCCCAAAAAGGTTCTTTAAATTCCTGTACAATTATTTTTTCCTTAGCGACCACCTGTGTATAAAGACCTCTGTTGGTCTGTCCCGCGGTGGTCGTTATAGACAAGGTCAACGTACATCAATCTGCAGCGAAGGAGAGAAGGCAGCGCTAAACCAGGAACTGATCGTCTCAGTTTCAGCAGCGACAATCCAATCTGAATAATCACATACTTTGGTCAAGGACCGATAGCCATCTCTGGTCTGACCAGGCAAGAGCTCAGTGTCAGTGGCCCGCAGAGCAAAATACTCCGCACAGTGGAACCCCCCTTTTAAGACCCCCAATTTAAGACTCCCTCCTTTTTAAGACCCTATTTTCTCAGATTTACTTTTCATAACTTCTGTTAATGTACCCCCATTTTAAGACTTCATTCTTTTGAAGACCTGAATTTCTCAGATTGTTGGAGGTCTTGAAATGAGCCCCAGTAGATGTCGTCCACTAACGATCCAATTTGAATAACTGGGTCCTGGCAGTGGTTGTGGATGTACTGTTGACAGCGACTTCTGGCTACAGGCTACAGGCTACAGGCTACAGGCTACAGGCTACAGGCTACAGGGTACAGGCTACAGGCTTCAGGCTACAGGCTACAGGGTACAGGCTTCAGGCTTCAGGCTACAGGCTACAGGCTACAGGCTTCAGGCTACAGGCTACAGAAATTCAAACCGATAGACTGCTAACATTCCAACATTCAGAATAAAAAACAAAACAAAAAGGGTCGAAGTACAGTAAATGTTACGTTTTCTTTTGTCATAAATTGAACGTTCTAATAACTTTCCATTCTTCTTTTGTATACAGAAATTCAAGATCTAGTAAATTTTAAGGGGCTTATTGTCCGTCAGG